>NC_057797.1:626564758-626620755 GCF_018294505.1 Triticum aestivum
TGCATTTAGATGCCTACTTGCTGTAAATCGCAGACCGGTGTCATATCTTAAAACGCTCGCCATTTCTAAACCGTAGCTCCGATTCCTATGATCTTTATATCGTTTTCAAGCGATTTCATCCCCTCTATCCAGTGGCACACTTGGTTTTCCAAGTTGATGCCAGGTTCATGCATTTTCTGTCATATCTTGCATTTTGCATCCCGCATCGCATCCCGCATAGCATATCGTCATTTCATCATATTGCTTGGTCTTGCCCGTGGTTGATTGTATCCTTGTTGCTTGTTTGTCTTGTTGGGTAGAGCCGGGAGACGAGTTCGCTACCGAGGAGCCCGTTGAGTTTGCTTGTGAGGATCCAGTCAACTCTGACAACTGTGCAGGCAAGATGATCATACCCTCGAAATCACTACTATCTTTGCTATGCTAGTTTGCTCGCTCTTTTGCTTTGCCACTTCTTCGATGCCTACGATTTGCTTGTCAGCCTCCCAATTGCCATGTTAAACCTCTAACCCACCATTGTCCTAGCAAACCGTTGATTGGCTATGTTACCGCTTTGCTCAGCCCTTCTTATAGCGTTGTTAGTTGCAGGTGAAGATTGGAGCCGTTCCTTGTTGGAGCATTTATTTACTTGTTGGGATATCATTATATTGCTATGTTATATTAATGCATCTATATACTTGGTAAAGGGTGGAAGGCTCGGCCTCTCGCCTAGTGTTTTGTTCCACTCCTGCCGCCCTAGTTTCCGTCATATCGGTGTTATGTTCCCGGATTGTTGCGTCCCTTACGCGGTTGGGTTATAATGGGAACCCCTTGATAGTTCGCCTTGATTAAAGCTTTTCCAGCAATGCCCAACATTGGTTTTACCATTTGCCACCTAGCCTCTTTTCCCTTGGGTTTCCGGAGCCCGAAGGTCATCTTATTTTAACCCCCCCCGGGCCAGTGCTCCTCTGAGTGTTGGTCCAAACTAGAGCCCTGTGCAGCGCCCCCTCGGGGAAACTCGAGGTTTGGTTTTAGTTGTACGGAGCGCTCATCTGAGTGTGCCCTGAGAAAGAGATATGTGCAGCTCCTATCGGGATTTGTCGGCACATTCGGGCGGTGTTGCTGGACTTGTTTTAACCTGTCGAATCATCTTGTTGTACCGAGATACCGAGTCTGATCGGTGTGTCTTGGGTGGAGGTCTATTCCTTCGTTGACCGTGAGAGCTTGTTATGGGCTAAGTTGGGACCCCCCTGCAGGGATTGATCTTTCGAAAGCCGTGCCCGCGGTTATGGGCGGATGGGAATTTGTTAATGTCCGGTTGTAGATGACTTGAACTAAACTTAATTAAAATGAATCAATCGTGTGTGTTACCGTGATGGCCCCTTCTCGGCGGAGTCCGGGAAGTGGACACGGTGTTGGAGTTATGCTTGCGCAGGATGTTCCTTTAGCTTCTCGCTCGTGCTTCGCCTTCTCTTCTCGCTCTCTTTTGCGTATAAGTTAGCCACCACATATGCTAGTCGCTTGCTGCAGCTCCACATATATTTGCCTTATCCATTCCTATGAGCTTAAATAGTTTTGATCGCGTGGGTGTGAGATTGCTGAGTCCCTGTGGCTCACAGATACTACAACTCCAGATGCAGGTCCAGGTGATTCCGCTCCAGTTGACGATTACGAGCTCAGGTGGGAGTTCGACGAGGACTCTCAGCGATACTATGTGTCTTTTCCGGATGATCAGTAGTGGTGCCTAGTTGGGGTTATCGATTCAGGACCTTGTCGCATGTTGGGGGTCTTTTCTATTTTGGCGCCGTAGTTGGGCCATGAGTGTTTGTTTGTTGGATGTTATTTATGTACTCTGATGTGACGTGGCGAGTGTAAGCCAACTATGTTATCTCCCCCTTTTATTATGTATTGCATGGGATGTTGTAATGATTGCCTGACTTGCGACATTGCTTTCAATGCGGTTATGCCTCTAAGTCGTGCCTCGACACGTGGGAGCTATAGCCGCATCGAGGGCGTTACAAGTTGGTTTCACTAAGTCTGAAATCTGTTTTGCATTTGCGTTTTAGCCATGCTTGTTTGAACCTCTTAATGGATGAATTTGCCTATGGCTCAGTGCTAGTGTTTTGTCAACCATCTTGTGTACTTCGCTGCCATGTATTTTGTTTTCATGTTTGGTGGCTGTAGCATGCTCATTTCGTTGCATTTAGATGCCTACTTGCTGTAAATCGCAGACCGGTGTCGTATCTTAAAACGCTTGCCATTTCCAAACCGTAGCTCCGATTCCTATGATCTTTATATCGTTTTCAAGCGATTTCATCCCCTCTATCCAGTGGCACACTTGGTTTTCCAAGTTGATGCCAGGTTCATGCATTTCCTGTCATATCTTGCATTCTGCATCCCGCATCGCATCCCGCATAGCATATCGTCATTTCATCATATTGCTTGGTCTTGCCCGTGGTTGATTGTATCCTTGTTGCTTGTTTGTCTTGTTGGGTAGAGCCGGGAGACGAGTTTGCTACCGAGGAGCCCGTTGAGTTTGCTTGTGAGGATCCAGTCAACTCTGACAACTGTGCAGGCAAGATGATCATACCCTCGAAATCACTACTATCTTTGCTATGCTAGTTTGCTCGCTCTTTTGCTTTGCCACTGCTACGATGCCTACCTTTTGCTTGTCAGCCTCCCAATTGCCATGTTGAACCTCTAACCCACCATTGTCCTAGCAAACCGTTGATTGGCTATGTTACCGCTTTGCTCAGCCCTTCTTATAGCGTTGTTAGTTGCAGGTGAAGATTGGAGCCGTTCCTTGTTGGAACATTTATATTCTTGTTGGGATATCATTATATTGTTATGTTATCTTAATGCATCTATATACTTGGTAAAGGGTGGAAGGCTCGGCCTCTCGCCTAGTGTTTTGTTCCACTCTTGCCGCCCTAGTTTCCGTCATATCGGTGTTATGTTCCCGGATTGTTGCGTCCCTTACGCGGTTGGGTTATAATGGGAACCCCTTGATAGTTCGCCTTGATTAAAGCTTTTCCAGCAATGCCCAACATTGGTCTTACCATTTGCCACCTAGCCCCTTTTCCCTTGGGTTTCCGGAGCCCGAGGGTCATCTTATTTTAGCCCCCACGGGCCAGTGCTCCTCTGAGTGTTGGTCCGAACTAGAGCCCTGTGCAGCGCCACCTCGGGGAAACTCAAGGTTTGGTTTTAGTTGTACGGATTGCTCATCTGAGTGTGCCCTGAGAAAGAGATATGTGCAGCTCCTATCGGGATTTGTCGGCACATTCGGGCGGTGTTGCTGGACTTGTTTTAACCTGTCGAATCATCTTGTTGTACCGAGATACCGAGTCTGATCGGTGTGTCTTGGGTGGAGGTCTATTCCTTCGTTGACCGTGAGAGCTTGTTATGGGCTAAGTTGGGACCCCCCTGCAGGGATTGATCTTTCGAAAGCCGTGCCCGCGGTTATGGGCGGATGGGAATTTGTTAATGTCCGGTTGTAGATGAATTGAACTAAACTTAATTAAAATGAATCAATCGTGTGTGTTACCGTGATGGCCCCTTCTCGGCGGAGTCCGGGAAGTGGACACGGTGTTGGAGTTATGCTTGCGCAGGATGTTCCTTTAGCTTCTCGCTCGTGCTTCGCCTTCTCTTCTCGCTCTCTTTTGCGTATAAGTTAGCCACCACATATGCTAGTCGCTTGCTGCAGCTCCACATATATTTGCCTTATCCATTCCTATGAGCTTAAATAGTTTTGATCGCGTGGGTGTGAGATTGCTGAGTCCCTGTGGCTCACAGATACTACAACTCCAGATGCAGGTCCAGGTGATTCCGCTCCAGTTGACGATTACGAGCTCAGGTGGGAGTTCGACGAGGACTCTCAGCGATACTATGTGTCTTTTCCGGATGATCAGTAGTGGTGCCTAGTTGGGGTTATCGATTCAGGACCTTGTCGCATGTTGGGGGTCTTTTCTATTTTGGCGCCGTAGTCGGGCCATGAGTGTTTGTTTGATGGATGTTATTTATGTACTCTGATGTGACGTGGCGAGTGTAAGCCAACTATGTTATCTCCCCCTTTTATTATGTATTACATGGGATGTTGTAATGATTGCCTGACTTGCGACATTGCTTTCAATGCGGTTATGCCTCTAAGTCGTGCCTCGACACGTGGGAGCTATAGCCGCATCGAGGGCGTTACACCTGCGCCCGTGGCCCTCCGCCTTGCCTCGCTCCCGCGCTCGCTGGCGCGCACCACCGCCTACTGCCATGGCTGCTGCTCGCCGCTGCTGATCCCCACCGCCGCTGTTGGCCTCGCCTCCAGCCGCCGCCCGTCGGCCACCGCAAACCCCCTGCCCATCGCCCCGCACTGCTCCCTGCAGCGCCCTATCGGGCGCCCGCTGCGCCCGCTCGAGCCGCCCAGCGCCCGCACCCAGTGCCCAATTGGCCATGGGCCTATGACAAGTGGGGCCCGGCCCCAGAACGTTTAATAAAAAAAGAGTTTTAAATAAATAAATAAATAAATAAATAAATAAATAATAAATGATAAAAATATATTAATTAATTAAATTAATTAATTAACTTAACTTAACTTAATCAATTAATGTTTAATTAACCTAATTAACTAGTGTTAATTAACTAAATAGTAATTAGATTAGTTAAACCCTAATTAGGCTAAACAAACAATGACATGTGGGTCCCACACGTCAGGTTGACGAGTCAACCCCGTTGACTGCTGACGTCAGCAAATAATGTTCTAGATTATGTTGGATTAAATAAATTAAATAAATCCTAAAAATGATTTAAATCTTTTTAAAATCAATATAAAATAAACCGTAACTCGGATGGGAAAACTTTCTACATGAAAGTTGCTCAGAACGACGAGACGAATCCGAATACGTAACCCGTTCATCCGCCACGCATCCTTATCATAGTGAACACGCAACTTTCCCCCTCCGGTCCGGCTGTCCGAAAATGCTAAACACCGGGGATATTTTCCCAGATGTTTCCCCCCTTCACCGGTATCACCTCATACCGCGTTAGGGCACCCCTAGCACCGATACTTGTCATGTCATGCATCTCTATGCATTTGTTTGCTTAATATTTATTGTTTCTTCCCCCTCTTCTTTCGCTAGACACCGAGACCGACGCCGCTGCTACCCAGTACGACTACGGTATTGACGACCCCTCTCTCTTGCCAGAGCAACCAGGCAAGCCCCCCCTTGATCACCAGATATCGCCTACTCTCTTTCTACTGCTTGCATTAGAGTAGTGTAGCATGTTACTGCTTTCCGTTAATCCTATTCCAATGCATAGCCTGTCATTGTTGCTACAACTGCTCATACCTTACCTGCAACCCTAAATGCTTAGTATAGGATGCTAGTTTATCATCAGTGTCCCTACATTCTTGTCTGTCTGCCATGCTATACTATCGGGGCGTGATCACGTCTGGTGTTGATCACGGGTATATACTATATGTACATACTATACATGTTGTGACTAAAGTCGGGTCGGCTCGTTGAGTACCTGCAAGTGATTCCAATGTTGGGGGTTGAAGGGGCAGGTGGTTCCACCCAGGTAGTGGTGGGCCTAGGTTCCCGATGGCCCCCGACTCTTACTTTGAGGCAGAGCGACAAGGCAGACGGAGACCACCTAGGTGAGAGGTGGGCCTGGCCCTGGTCGGCGTCCGCAGTTACTTCAAAATAACATGCTTAATGAGATCTTGGTATTTGATCTGAGTTTGGCCATTGGCCTATACGCACTAACCAACTACGCGGGAACAGTTATGGGCACTCAACATCGTGGTATTAGCCGAAGGCTTCGTGACGTCAGCGACTGAGCGGCGCGCGCCGGGTTGGACTGGAACGCCTGTTCTTGTATAAGGGAGGCTAGGTCTGCTCGCCGGCCGCGTACGCAACGTGCAGGTGTGCAATGGGCGATGGGCCCAGACCCCCGCGCCATAGGATTTAGACCGGCATGCTAACCTCTCTGTTGTGCCTAGGTAGGGCTGCGACGTGTTGATCTACCGAGGCCGGGCATGACCCAGAAAAGTGTGTCCGAGCAAAGGGGATTGAGCGTGTTGGGAAATGTGGTGCACCCCTGCAGGGAAGTTAATCTATTCAAATAGCCGTGATCTTCGGTAATAGGACGACTTGGAGTTGTACCTTGACCTTATGACAACTAGAACCGGATACTTAATAAAACACACCCTTCCAAGTGTCAGATACAACCGGTGACCACTCTCTCACAGGGCGACGAGGGGAGGATCATCGTTTAGGATTATGCTATGCGATGTTACTTGGTGAACTTACCATCTACTCTCTTTCTCTACTGCAAGATGGAGGTTACCGGAAGCGTAGTCTTCGATAGGACTAGCTATCCCCCTTCTTTTCTGGCATTCTGCAGTTCAGTCCACATATGTTACCCCTTTTCCATTTGATACCAATGCATACATATGTAGTGTATCTCCTTGCTTGCGAGTACTTTGGATGAGTACTCACGGTTTCTTTGCTCCCCCTTTTCCCCTTCCAATACCCGATTGCTGTGACCAAACGATGGAGCCCATGAGCCAGACGCCACTGTCGATGACGACTGCTACTACTCGGGAGGTGCCTACTACTACGTGTAGGACGCTGACGATGACCAGGAGTAGTTTAGGAGGATCCCAGGCAGGAGGCCTACGCCTCTTTCGATCTGTATCGCAGTTTGTGCTAGGCTTCTTAAGGCAAACTTGTTTGACTTATGTCTGTACTCAGATATTGTTAGTTCTGCTGACTCGTCTATGATCGAGCTCTTGTATTCGAGCCCTCGAGGCCCCTGGCTTGTAATATGATGCTTGTATGACTTATTTTATTTGTAGAGTTGTGTTGTGATATCTCCCCGTGAGTCCCTGATCTTGATCGTACACGTTTGCGTGTATGATTAGTGTATCATTGAATCGGGGGCGTCACAAGTTGGTATCAGAGCCGACTGCCTATAGGAATCCCCCTTCCACACTCCTTGGCCGAAGTCGAGTCTAGACATTACAAAACTTTTTACTAACATGACTTTGTGTCTTACGGGCCCATGCCGTCATTTGTGTGGTATTAGGATCTTTTACTCCTCGTCTATACTCTGGGACTCTGATCTCTCTTCTATTCGGGTTAAATGATTTTGCTAACTCTAACTCTAGGTTCTCGTAAATACTTTCTCCCGAAGAGCCCCTTCATTCCATATGATGGCCTGCTTCACCAGAAGATTCCGAAGATACTCTCTATTATTCTCTCGAGACCTTGTGCCCAACACTTTTGCTATTCCCGACCACCGATAAATCCTTATGGATAATTGCTTACGCTTGTTGTTCTTACCTTTGTTCCTAGTTGCCCCTGTTATTACTTGATACCCTGAAAATTTCTTCGATAATTCAAGAATCCTTTGTGCCCACCGCTTTGCAGCTCTTTGCCGCAGACATATACCCGTATGGATAATTTCTCGCACTTATCGAGTATCCGCTCATCCCCAGTTGATTCATGTATTTCACAAAAGTCTTCGAAATACCATTTGATCCCCGAAAATCCTCAACAGTCTATTGCTCTTGAAATTCTTACTTGCTTGCATTATGATTAACCTCATAAGTCTGGTAATCTTATTGGCATCCTTATTCATTATCAGTTTGAGTCTGTTGAATCAATATTTTGCAAATGCTCGCATTCCTTAATCAGATCCTTCATTTCGTCCTTTCGGCTCAGACATCATTTTAAACATGAGCTGGATCTCGACCAATAAAATTGCCATCGATTGTACCTCTAAGGCTATTCAACTTATCCAGCCCTAATCAGAGCATTGCTTCTGATCCCTTGTCTTGGAATTCATAATTCCTTTGCATTTGAGCTTTGAGTTAGTCAGTTGTTTCTATAATCTGATCCCCTTGCATTCTTTCTTCCTCTGGTTGAGTACCGATACTCACATCAGATCCCTTATGGACCACCAGATCCTTTGTTGGATTTTGTCCGACACCGTCCTTCATATTCATTGAACTTGTGAGCCTTTCATCGGATACATAATGCCTTTGGTAAATTGTATCCCCTGCTTTTGTCAACCATGCTCTGCTCCCGAGCTTGAGTTATTCGCTCCTGAAGTTGGTGGTATGTGTTCATAAGATGCCCCGATGGGTTAAACCTATGCCTTCCTTACTCTGTGTGAACCCATAAGATTTCATGGGTCATACTTATCTGGTATTGCACCAGGTAAAACTTTCAACAACTAATATCATTTTCGAAATATGAGAGGTGAATGAAAGGTTATGCGTTGAACAAGTGGGAGTCGACCTTGAACTTTGTGTTCATGCCCATGGACACGATGTAGATCCTATCATGGAAGCTTCTTGTAATAATAATTGTTTCCTTCATATAATATCATTTGGTATATGTGAATTGATCCTTTGCAATCGTGGTTCCGATCATATTTTCTCTTTGATTCCATTTCTCGGACTACTTAAAGCACTTGTCTTCTGCAGATCAATACACCTCTGCAACCTCTATTATGTTCTACCTTCGAGTATTACCCTGTGGTATCTCGACAAAATCATAGAACCATGTCACTTCTTATGAGTTCTTCTTCAAGTATTATTTCTCACCGATTCCAATTTTCTCCCGGGTTCTGTGTTGTTAGACACTCAGGGATACCGATAGTGAATCGAGCCCGTAATCCGATTCATTAATTCTAAGTAATTTTCATTGTTTATGAGTTTAATAACCCTTCAAGTCATTCCTAGCCCGATCGGCTATATCATTATCGTGCTAAATTTTAATTGTGCTACCTGATCCTTATTCTCGGAGCACAATTTCGACAATGAGTTAGTCTTACGTCGATCTTCATCGTCCTATATTTTTGCCTTGAACAGCAAGCTTGATTCCGAGTTTGTGTCGTACCCGTGTTTTCGATAACCTTCCGCTTCATCATACGTTTGGCTTGATGACATCGCTGATCGATTACATCTTCATAAAATCTCTCGACAAATGTGTCATGCTCATCATCAACATTCTGAGCTCTTCAAAGATATCTATTGATTTCATGATGAGAAATATCATCCTCGCCCCTCGATGATTTGTGTTATCATTGACAACATTATTGCATTCCTTCCGACACAAAACTTGTTTTGTTTTGTGTTGTACCTTGAGTTCCTTTTTATCCAGCTTATGTTATGTTCTACCGTGGAGTATCACCATCTTTCATGTCAAGAATGTTGTGAGGATTGCTCCACCTCATAAGAATTCTTGGTATAATGATACTTCTCACCATAACCATTCTTTTCTTGGCCCCCGTATTACTTACTGGAATACCGACAATCAAACTATGATGTGTAAATTCTAAACTTCTAGCAACCCTATTGCTTTGAAGTGAATGGTCGATAGTTTCATTCTAAGTCTATCGGTTATTGAATCACCATTCTAAACAATTGTTCATGCTACCTAAGCACATATCTCGGGTGCACTTTTAACCGATGTTTAATTGTGAGTTTCCCTCGAGCATACATCATTATATCATTTGATCTGACAAATGTCATCTCCTTGATTCACATAATTCGAGAAACCCATCTTTTTGGAAATCTGGAGGAATGGTCGTTGAGCCATCAGCCACCTCCTCACCCTCTCCTTGGCGTAATGATGAACTCTTGTTTCGGAACTTGCTTCCATATTTCGTTTCCCGAGAATCTTACAATGTCATCTCGTCAATTGGTGTTGCGCCTTTTCTTCTCAGGCATCCTGAGTCTGAGGTATCCCGACACCAATTAGATCTGAACCTCAATCAGATATGATAGTGGGAACATATTTCCAAGAGTAATAACAATGGTCTTTATATGACCCGGTAAGGTGATATCGTGCCTAGCACACCTGGCCGGAGGCCCTATTGTTATAGATTCCTTTTCAGCAAGGTTATCCATTCTTCCATGAGGAAATTGTAAGACTTATTCTACAAGTTATTCCTAATGGATCCTTGTGTTTCCAAAGTGTGATCTTCACCTGTTGACCATGTCAATGCTATCTCGAAGCATGTCTATGGTACTCCGATTTTCAACTAGAACATTTGAAGCTCAATGTTAAATGTTTCCTGATCAATTATCCAAACACCGCTGTATGGGTAATGTCATGAAATTTCTCTCCCCTACCCAAAGAGTTTTCTACATTACATCCTGTCATGGATATCATGCGCTGCTTGTCCTTGGGAAGGATATACCCTTGAAATATGTGTTTAAACACATTTTTGATTTCCATTGTTCTGTTTAATCGGATAATCATATTTCCCTTTCCATTGGTTGGTTTAACGTTTCTTGTGATCTATATGATCTAAGCAGTAATATTCTCTTGCTTATGTAAACACCTCGGTGTACAATTCTGTCAGCAAGACCCTGTTACTATTGTTGATGACATTCTGGTAGCCATCGATGGACGAGAACTTTGCCTATTAGCCCGCCTCGTTCAATGAGCAGGAAAATGGTTCTCTTCGTCCCTTGCCCTTGGTACCTATGTTGTTGCCGACATAACCAACAAACTATCCTCTGATATGCCTTGCTTACATGATCGTGCAAGATGTCACCGCCCTTCCTACTTTTAACCCACATGGTGGTCTCATAACCCACAGTTCCACAGGATCAAAACCTGACTCTCCTATATACACTCTGTTTCCATAGTTAATCCTCGCACTTGGCTTCGTATGCAATTCACGAGCCACATTCCTAGTGATCTATTCTGGTATCAGACGCAATACTTATTCACGTTGCTATGGACCCCTTTCGCACGTTGTTTCAGACATCGAACGATTGCCTATCCGTTTGAAATTTCTGTGGTACCTTCTTACTTTGCTCTCGATATCTTCTTAAGTTTCAATTCGAGAGATACTTATGCTTCTTCCCCTGAGTTAACCGTCTGATGCTCAATTTTGTTAGGATCCGTCCTTATAGAGTTTTCCCCCTCTTATCCTTTCGTAAGAACGATGGAGATCCTGAAGAAAGGATGCCGACTTCATCATGATGACCTGAAGCAGAGAAATGAAGACATCAATGCTATAGATCAACATCTTCAAGAAGAGCAACCAAGACCGAGAAGAATTGTTAGAATTTAGTAACCAATTCCTTCCCATTAACTCTACCTCCTAAATCTCGGGACGAGATTTCTTGTAGTGGAGGATAATTGTGACGCCCGGATAATTAGACTACAGTAATTCCCTACTAATGATGCCACGTCACCTCTGTCACTGTAGTTAATCTCGGGTTAGTTCAAAAACCGATTCAAATTCAAAATTTAATTAAAGGAAAACAACAAAAGTTTTCAAACTTTAAAACTAAAATGCCCGGGTTGTGCCAAGTAATGCAAAGTTAGTTGTGGTGAAGAAACCTCACTTTTATAAAATGTTTTAATACTCTAAAATGATTAAAATGGTAGTTGAAACGATTGAATAAGTGCCTTTGATATTTTATAAAATGATAAACTATTTTATTTGGAGATAAAACTTTTTAGGGTAGTGGGTTATTTTGAAACACTACCTTTGGGAGCTATTGTCGTATTTTACTGAATTGAAGATAGAGTGTAACTAAAGTAAAATGAATAAATAAAAGGAAAAGAACAAATAAAAAAAGGACAAAAGAAATTAAAAGCCCCCCCCCCCAGCTGGGCCTCGGCCCAGCTGGCCACTGGGCTAGCCAGGCCGGCCCAGCCGGCGCCCCACTCCCCACCTCCATATCCCCACTCTGGGGGTACCCTAACCCGTAACCTCCACCCACTATCCCCACTCCCTCCCTCTGTCCCATGTTTCCGTCTGGATCGGATCGGGCACCAGAGCCAACCCCGACGATCGTCCCTGCGTCCCCGTCGTTGATCCCGCCACATCGCCGACCTCCTCCGCGACTCCTCCTCGCTGGATCGCTGCCGTCCTCCTCGTCATCCTCCCCAAGCCGGTCCCCGCACCTTACTGCCCCGTCCCTACGAACCCCGGTGAGGGCCCCGGTCCTCCTCCTCCCCATGCCCACGCACCGCGCTCGCCCGCGACTTGCTGCTGCTGCCTGCCGCGGCCGCGCCGCCGTGCTTGCCAGCTTCCGCGCGCGCCGCTCGCCCCACGCCAATCATCCCTGCCGCCACCTGCCACTAACCTCGCCCGCGTGTGCTCGCCCGCGCATGCACGTCTACCCACGCGTGCCATCGCCGCTCGTGCACCGTTCCTCCTGCTCTGCTTCGCCCGGCGCCGCGGATCGGCTCCGCCGGCACCACCACCGCCCTACAGCCCTGCCGCTACCACCGACCCAATGCACCCCGCATCTGCCGCGCCCATCGTCGCGCACTGCGCACGAACGAGCTCGCCCGCGTGCCCCACTGCTGCCGGCCTCGCCCAGCCTCGTACCAGTGCACGCGCCCGCGCGGGGATGGGCTCGCAGCCGCCCACTGCTGTCATTGCCGCCCGTGGCCATTCCGGCCATTGCCCTCTCCGGCGCCGCCTCCCCCTGCGCCCATGGCCCTCCGCCTTGCCTCGCTCCCGCGCTCGCTGGCGCGCACCACCGCCTACTGCCATGGCTATTGTTCGCCGCTGCTGATCCCCACCGCCGCTGCTGGCCTCGCCTCCGGTCACCGCCCGTCGGCCACCGCAAACCCCCCTGCCCGTCGCCCCGCGCTGCTCCCTGCAGCGCCCTATCGGGCGCCCGCTGCTCCATCTTGAGCCGCCCAGTGCCCAATTGGCCATGGGCCAATGACAAGTGGGTCCCAGCCCCAGAACATTTAATAAAAAAAGAGTTTTAAATAAATAAATATATAATGAATGATAAAAAATATATTAATTAATTAAAGTTTAATTAACCTAATTAACTAGTGTTAATTGACTAAATAGTAATTAGATTAGTTAAACCCTAATTAGGCTAGACACACAATGACATGTGGGACCCACACGTCAGGTTAACCAGTCAACCGTGTTGACTGCTGACATCATGATGACGTCAACAAATAATGTTCTAGATTACGTTGGATTAAATAAATCCTAAAAATGATTTAAATCTTTTAAAATCAATATAAAATAAATCGTAACTCGGATGGAAAAACTTTCTACATGAAAGTTGCTCAGAACGACGAGATGAATCTGAATATGCAACCCGTTCATCCGCCATGCATCCCTAGCATAGCGAACATGCAACTTTCCCCCTCCGGCCCGGCTGTCCGGAAACGCTAAACACCGGGGATATTTTCCCGAATGTTCCCCCCCTTCACCGGTATCACCTCATACTGCGTTAGGCCACCCCTAGCACTGATACTTGTCATGTCATGCATCTCTATGCATCTATTTGCTTAATATTTCTAATTTCTTCCCCCTCTTCTCTCGCTAGACACCGAGACCGACGTCGCTGCTAGCCAGTACGACTACGGTGTTGACGACCCCTGTCTCTTGCCAGAGCAACCAGGCAAGCCCCCCCCCCTTGATCACCAGATATCGCCTACTCTCTTTCTACTGCTTGCATTAGAGTAGTGTAGCATGTTACTGCTTTCCGTTAATCCTATTCCAATGCAGAGCCTGTCATTGTTGCTACATCTGTTGATACCTTACCTGCAATCCTAAATGCTTAGTATAGGATGCTAGTTTATCATCAGTGGCCCTACATTCTCATCTGTCTGACATGCTATACTATCGGGCCGTGATCACATCGGGTGTTGATCACGGGTATATACTATATGTATATACTATACATGTTGTGACTAAAGTCGGGTCGGCTCATTGAGTAACCGCAAGTGATTCCGATGTTGGGGGTTGAAGGGGCAGGTGGTTCCACCCAAGTAGTGGTGGGCCTAGGTTCCCGACAGCCCCTGACTCTTACTTTGAGGTGGAGCGACAGGGCAGGCGGAGACCACCTAGGTGAGAGGTGGGCCTGGCCCTGGTCGGCGTCCGCAATTACTTCACAGTAACACGCTTAATGAGATCTTGGTATTTGATCTAAGTCTGGCCATTGGCCTATACACACTAACCAACTACGCGGGAACGGTTATGGGCACTCGACGTCGTGGTATCAGCCGAAGCCTTCGTGACGTCAGCGACTGAGCGGCGTGCGCCGGGTTGGACTGGAACGCCTGTTCTTGTATAAGGGAGGCTAGGTCTGCTCGCCGGCTGCGTACGCAACATGCAGGTGTGCAATGGGCGATGGGCCCAGACCCCTGCGCCATAGGATTTAGACCGGCGTGCTGACCTCTCTGTTGTGCCTAGGTAGGGCTGCGACATGTTGATCTTCCAAGGCCGGGCATGACCCAGAAAAGTGTGTCCGGACAAAGGGGATCGAGCGTGTTGGGAAATGTGGTGCACCCCTGCAGGGAAGTTAATCTATTCGAATAGTCGTGATCTTCGGTAATAGGACGACTTGGAGTTGTACCTTGACCTTATGACAACTAGAACCGGATACTTAATAAAACACACCCTTCCAAGTGCCAGATACAACCGGTGATCGCTCTCTCACAGGGCGACGAGGGGAGGATCATCGTTTAGGATTATGCTATGCGATGTTACTTGGTGAACTTACCATCTACTCTCTTCCTCTGCTGCAAGATGGAGGTTACCAGAAGCGTAGTCTTTGATAGGACTAGCTATCCCCCTTCTTTTCTGGCATTCTGCAGTTCAGTCCACATATGTTACCCCTTTTCCATTTGATACCAATTCATACATATGTAGTGTAGCTCCTTGTTTGCGAGTATTTTGGATGAGTACTCGCGGTTGCATTGCTCCCCCCTTTCCCCTTCCTATACCCGATTGCTGCGACCAGACGATGGAGCCCAGGAGCTAGACGCCACTGTCGTTGATGACTGCTACTACTCGGGAGGTGCCTACTACTACGTGCAGGACGCTGACGACGACCAGGAGTAGTTTAGGAGGATCCCGGGCAGGAGGCATGCGCCTCTTTCGATCTGTATCCCAGTTTGTGCTAGCCTTCTTAAGGCAAACTTGTTTAACTTATGTCTGTACTCAGATATTGTTGCTTCCGCTGACTCGTCTATGATCGAGCTCTTGTATTCGAGCCCTCGAGGCCCCTGGCTTGTAATATGATGCTTGTATGACTTATTTTATTTGTAGAGTTGTGTTGTGATATCTCCCCGTGAGTCCCTGATCTTGATCATACATGTTTGCGTGTATGATTGAATCGGGGGCGTCATAGTAGCAAAGTAATATGATAGTAATGGTAATAGTAGCAAAAGGTAATGATAGCAAAATTAATGTTTTTGGTATTTTGTAGTGATGATAGCAATAGCAGCGGAAAAGCAAATAAGCGAAGAACAATATACGGAAAGCTCGTAGGCAATGGATCGGTGATAGAGAATTATGCCGGATGCAGTTCATCATGTAACAGTCATAACATAGGGTGACACATAACTAGCTCCAATTCATCAATGTAATGTAGGCATGTATCCCGATATATAGTCATACATGCTTATGGAAAAGAACTTGCATGACATCTTTTGTCCTACCCTCCCGTGGCAGCGGGGTCCTAGCAGAAACTAAGGGATATTAAGGCCTCCTTTTAATAGAGTACTAGACCAAAGCATTAACACATAGTGAATACATGAACTCCTCAAACTACGATCATCACTGGTAAGTATCCTGATTATTGTCACTTCGGGGTTAACGGATCATAACATATAATAGGTGACTATAGACTTGCAACATAGGATCAAGAACTCTCATATATTGATGAAAACATAATAGGTTCAGATCTAAAATCATGGCACTCGGGCCCTATTGACAAGCATTAAGCATAGCAAAGTCATAGCAACATCAATCTCAGAACATAGTGGATACTAGGGATCAAACCCTAACAAAACTAACTCGATTACATGATAAATCTCATCCAACCCATCACCGTCTAGCAAGCCTACGATGGAATTACTCACGCACGGCGGCGAGCATCATGAAATTGGTGATGGAGGATGGTTGATGATGACGATGTCGACGGATTCCCCTCTCCGGAGCCCCGAACGGACTCCAGATTAGCCCTCCCGAGAGGTTTTAGGGCTTGGCGGCGGCTCCGTATCGTAAAACGTGATGAATCCTTCTCTCTGATTTTTTTCTCCCCGAAAGCAAATATATAGAGTTGGGGTTGAGGTTGGAGGAGCTCCAGGGGGCCCACGAGGTAGGGGGCGCGCCCTAGGGGGGCAGGCGCGCCCCCCACCCTCGTGGATAGGGTGTGGACCCCCTGGTCTTCATCTTTCGCAAGGATTTTTTATTATTTCCGAAAAGATGTTCCGTGAAGTTTCAGGTCATTCCGAGAACTTCTGTTTCTGCACATAAATAACACCATGGTAATTCTGCTGAAAACAGCGTCAGTTCGGGTTAGTTCCATTCAAATCATGCAAGTTAGAGTCCAAAACAAGGGCAAAAGTGTTTGGAAAAGTAGATATGATGGAGACGTATCAAATCCCCCAAGCTTAAACCTTTGCTTGTCCTCAAGCGATTCAGTTGATAAACTAAAAGTGATAAAGAAAAACTTTTACAAACTCTGTTTGCTCTTGTTGTTGTAAATATGTAAAGCCAGCATTCAAGTTTTCAGCAAAGATTATGAACTAACCATATTCACAATAACGCATATGTCTCATGTTTACTCATATCAATGGCATAATCAACTAGCGAGCAATAATAGTAAATCTCGGATGTCAACACTTTCTCAAAACAATCATAATATGATATAACAAGATGGTATCTCGCTAGCCCTTTCTGAGACCGCAAAACATAAATGCAGAGCACCTTTAAAGATCAAGGACTGACTAGACATTGTAATTTATGGTAAAAGAGATCCATTCAAGTCATACTCAATGAAAACTAACAGTAATGAATGCAAATGATAGTGGTGCCCTCCAACTGGTGCTTTTTAATAAGAGGATGATGACTCAACATGAAAGTAAATAGATAGGCCCTTCGCAGAGGGAAGCAGGGATTTGGAGAGGTGCCAGAGCTCGGTTTTGAAATAGAGGTGAATAATATTTTGAGCGATATACTTTCATTGTCAACATAACAACCAAGAAATGGCGATATCTTCCATGCTACACACATTATAGGCGGTTCCCAAACAGAATGGTAAAGTTTATACTCCCCCTCCACCAACAAGCATCAATCCATGGCTTGCTCGAAACTACGAGTGCCTCCAACTAACAAGAGTCCCAGGGGAGTTTTGTTTGCAATTATTTTGATTTGATTTGCATAAAGCATGGGAATGGGCATCCCGGTGACCAGCCATTTTCTCGTGAGTGAGGAGCGGAGTCCACTCCTCTTGAGAATAACCCGCCTGACATGGAAGATACGGACAACCCTAGTTGGTACATGAGCTATTCGAGCATACAGAACATGATATTTATTTGAAGGTTTAGAGTTTGGCACATACAAATTTACTTGGAACGGCAGGTAGATACCGTAAATAGGTAGGTATGCTGGACTCATATGGAATAACTTTGGGGTTTATGGGATTGGATGCACAAGCAGTATTCCTGCTTAGTTCAGGTGAAGGCTAGAAAAAGATTGGGAAGCGACCAGCTAGAGAGCGACAATAGTCATGAACGTGCATTAAAATTAACAACACCGAATGCAAGCATGAGTAGGATATAATGCACCATGAACTTAAATATCGTAGAGGCTATGTTGATTTTGTTTCAACTACATGCGTGAACATGTGCCAAGTCAAGCCACTCGAATCGTTCAAAAGAGGATACCACCCTATCATACCACATCACAACCATTTTAATAGCATGTTGGCACGCAAGGTAAACCATTATAATCTCCTAGCTAATTAAGCATGGCATAAGCAACTATGATCTCTAGTTGTCATTGCGAACATGTTTATTCATAATAGGCTGAATCAGGAATGATGAACTAATCATATTTACAAAAACAAGAGAGGTTGAGTTCATACCAGCTTTTCTCATCTCAGTCAGTCCATCATATATCGTCATAATTGCCTTTCACTTGCACGACCGAATGATGTGAATAATAATAATAGTGCACGTGCATTGGACTAAGCTGGAATCTGCAAGCATTCAATAAACAAGAGAAGACAAGGCAGTATGGGCTCTTTTGTCAGATCAACTATAATGCATATAAGAGCCACTTCAACAATTTAACCATGGTATTCTCCTATCGACCCCAAAGAAAAGAAAAGAAATAAAACTATTTACATAGGAAAGCTCCCAAAAAGCAAAAGAAGAACATGAAATCTTTTTGGGTTTTCTTTTTAATTACTACTACAAGCATGGAAAGTAAACTAATTAAAAACTACAACTATTTTTTATTTTTCTTAAGGTTTATTAAACACACAAGAAGAAAGCATAAAAAGGAAATAAACTAGCATGGATGATACATTGAAAAAGTATGAGCACCGACATCTAGCAATGAGTGTGTGGACATGAATATAATGTCGGTGAGAAATACGTACTCCCCCAAGCTTAGGCTTTTGGCCTAAGTTGGTCTATGGCCACGGCTGGCCTGGCGGATATCCATAGTAATAGTTGGGGTCGTATTGTGAAGAAGAAGACTCTGATTGCCACTGGTTGGCAATCATCTCCGGATCCCAATGGTAATTAGACTGTCGTGGATGATCAACTTATGGTTCTGACTCTGGCTCTGTGGCTGATGTAGGGTTCCGGTAGGCGTGAATAGCCTCTAATGGAACAAGGTACTTGTCTGCAGATAAATCTAACAAGGAAGGAGCAGGCAGGGTAATAGTCTCAAGATGATGTTTATCAAAGAAAAATTTGTATTTAAGATCCCCTTCCCTATTCTTATCAATAAAATCATGTGCCACCATACTCTTATAATCTAAATAAACACGGGGCGGCAATTTTTGTTCCTTCTCATAATGCCTAATAGGTATGTTAAAATGTGCAGCTAGGCGTGAAGCATAAATGCCTCTAAAGATGGGGCCCTTTGTATGGTTCAGACTTAACCGTTTAGCAATAATACCGCCCATACTAACAGAGTTATCACAGAATAAACGGTGGAACAAAATAATAATCTCAGGAACACTAAGGTTTCCATAGTTTCCGCGAGCAATTAAGCAATGACTAGCAAATATTGCAAAGTAGCGTAAAACAGGAAAATGTATGCTAGTGATCCGTGCATCGGAAACCTTCCTCGTTTCCCCTACAGTGATGGTATCAATAAACCCTTCCACATCACCGCGATGTGGTTCCTCTATCGTGCCCTCGAAAGGGATCAAACAAATCCGACAAAAATCATAAAGTGACATCTCCTTATGCTCATCATATATATAAAACTCCACCGTAGGTGGTGAGCTCCTAGCATGGAAATGAAAGTTTTGCACAAAGATATTGGTGAGTAAGAGATACTGGTCGCGTTGGTCGTGGAGGAAGGCGGTGAGGCCTGCATTCTCAGCCAATTCATAAAAATCATCATAAATACCGGTTGCTCTCAAGAAATCATCGGAAGGCCATTCACACGGCCGAACCTCCGCGGTGCGAGGCAGATTATATTTGGGCTTCTTCGCTTCTTCATTTTGCTTTTACTTCGAGCTTCGGCTAGATGAGCCCCTAAAAAATCTCTTCATTATTTTCTGAAAAATTCTGAAATTTTTAGTAACTTCAAAATAAAAGTGAACCAAACTCAACAATATTGATAGCAACTACTCCTACAATGCCTAGAGCTTATATCATGCATCAAACTACTTTTGACCATATAAGTTTGACATGCAAGCTCAAGAACAGGGTCACCTAAGCAGCAAAAATTTGCAATGAATAAAGCACTAGAACAAAAACAAATTGGACCAATGGAGGAGCCACATACCAAGGAACAATCTCCCCAAGCAGTTTTGTGAGAGGTGCTTTGAGCAAGGAGATCGAAAATTGCAGCAAAATGAGGTAGAACTCGTCCTTGAGCTGGATATTCGTGTTTGTGGGAGGAAGAAGAAGTATGTGGGTGCAGGAATAAGTGGAGGAGGGCCACTGTGGGTCCACGAGGCAGGGGGGTGTTCCCTCCACCCTCGTGGCCAGGTGGATGCCCCCTCGTGCTGTGTTCTCAGTGCCAAATATTCTCAAATATTCCAGAAAAAATCATATTTAAATTTCAGGGTATTTGGAGAACTTCTATTTTTGGGGTATTTTTATATTGCACGGATAATTTAGATAATAGACGGAAAATACTTATTTTTATTTTATTTAATATAAACAACAGAAAGTAAAAGGAGGGTACAGAAGGTTGTGCCTTCTAGTTTCATCCATCTCATGCTCATCAAAAGGAATCCACTAATAAGGTTGATCAAGTCTTGTTAACAAACTCATTCCGAATAACATGGAACCGGAGAAATTTTTAATAACACTATGTTACCTCAACGGGGATATGCACATCCCCAATAATAAAAATATCATATTTCTTCTTGACAGTAGGAAGAGGAAATTCAAAATCTCCAAATATAATCGATGGAATTTTTCCAATAGAGTTGATACTATGAACTTGAGGTTGTTTCCTCGGAAAGTGTACCGTATGCTCATTACCATTGACATGAAAAGTGACATTTACTTTAGTGCAATCAATAACAGCCCCTGCAGTATTCAAAAAGGGTCTTCCAAGAATAATAGACATACTATCGTCCTTGGGAATATCAAGAATAACAAAGTCCGTTAAAATAGTAACGTTTGCAACTACAACAGGCACATCCTCACGAATACTGACAGGTATAGCAGTTGATTTATCAGCCATTTGCAAAGATATTTCAGTAGGTGTCAACTTATTCAAATCAAGTCTACGATATAAAGAGAGAGGCATAACACTAACACCGGCTCCAAGATCACATAAAGTAGTTTTAACATATAGTTTCTTTTAATGGAGCATGGTATAGTTGGTACTCCAGGATCTCCCAGTTTCTTTGGTATTCCACCTTTAAAAGTATAATTAGCAAGCATGGTGGAAATTTCAGCTTCCAGAATCTTTCTTTTATTAGTAACAATTTCTTTCATGTACTTAGCATAATGATTCATTTTAAGCATATCAGTTAATCGCATACGCAAAAAGATAGGTCTAATCATTTCAGCAAAGCGCTCAAAATCCTCATCATCCTTTTTCTTGGATGGTTTGGGAGGAAAAGGCATGGGTTTCTGAACCCATGGTTCACTTTCTTTACCATGTTTCCTAGCAACAAAGTCTTTCTTATCATAACGTTGATTCTTTGATTGTGGATTATCAAGATCAACAGCATGTTCAATCTCTATATCATTGTCATTACTAGGTTGAGCATCATCATGAACATTATCATTAGCATTATCACTAGTTTCAGGTTCATTACCAGATTGTGTTTCAGCATCAGAAATAGAAATATCATTTGGATTCTCGGTGTTTCAGCAATAGGTTCACTAGAAGCATGCAAAGTCCTATCATTTTTCTTTTTCCTCCTTTTAGAAGGACTAGGTTCATCTATATTATTTCTCTGAGAATCTTGCTCAATTCTCTTAGGATGGCCTTCATGATACAAAGGTTCTTGAGTCATTTTACCACCTCTAGTCATAACTCTAACAGCATTATCATTATTCTTACTATTCAATTCATTGAGCAAGTCATTTTGAGATTTAAGTACTTGTTCTACTTGAGTGATAACCATAGAAGCATGTTTACTAATAAGTTTAAGTTCACCTTTGACATTAGCCATATAATCACCCAAGTGTTCAGGCATATTTGAATTGTATTTCAATTGTCTACAAAAATAAGCATTGAAGTCCTCTTGCTTAACCATAAAATTATCAAACTCATCTAAGCATGGGCTAGCAAACTTAGTAAATGGGATTTCCGCTTTATCATATCTATAGAGAGAATTTACCTTTACTACCTGTGTCGGGTAATACACATCATAAGATTGCAAGCAAATGACTAAGGAGATAGTCACGAGGTGATGTATTACGGAATGAGTAAAGAGACTGGCCAGAAACGAGATTGAACTAGGTATGAAGATACCGACGATCGAATCTTGGGCAAGTAACATACCGATGGACAAAGGGAATTACATATGTTGTCATAACAGTTCGACCGATAAAGATCTTCGTAGAATATGTAGGAGCCAATATGGGCATCCAGGTTTCGCTATTGGTTATTGACCGGAGAGGTGTCTCGGTCATGTCTACATAGTTCTGGAACCCATAGGGTCCGCACGCTTAACGTTTGATGATGATATAATATTATATGAGCTATGTGATTTGGTGACCGAATGTTGTTCGGAGTCTCGGATGAGATCACAGAAATGACGAGGAATCTCGAAATGGTGGAGAGATAAAGATCGATATATAGTAGGGTGGTATTCAGACACCAGAAGTGTTTCGAGGGTACCGGGAACTTATCGGGTCACCGGAAGGGGTTCCCGGCAACCGCGGCAAAAGATATGGGCCTTATGGGCCAAGAGGGGAAACGCACCAGCCACAAGGGGCTGGTGCGCCTCCCATATGGGCCAGCCTAAGGAGGAGAAGGAAAGGGGAGAAGGGGAAGGAAAGTGTGGATTAAGATTCCCACTTCCTTCCCTCTCCCCCCTCTTTCCTTCCCCCTTGGGGAAACATGGCGGGGGGGGGGGCAGGGCAAGGCAGGGCCCTTAGGGGGCCGGCGACCAGCCCTAGGGCATTCCCTGGCCTCTCCCCTCCCCCTCCCACCTATATATATGTGGGAGGGGGCACCTAGCACACACCAGATCAATTGTTAACCGCGTACGACGCCCCCTCCACCGTTTACACCCCGGTCATATTGTGCTTAGGCAAAGCCCTGCGGAGATCACTTCACCATCACCGTCACCACACCGTCGTGCTGACGGAACTCATCTACTACCTCGACATCTTGCTAGATCAAGAAGGTGAGGGACGTCACCGAGCTAAACGTGTACAGGACGCAGAGGTGTCGTACGTTCGGTACTAGATTGGTTGGATCGCGAAGAAAGTTCAACTACATCAACCGCGTTGTGAAATGCTTCTGCTTACGGTATACGAGGGTACATGGACACACTCTCCCCCTCGTTGCTATGCATCTCCATGGATAGATTATTGCGTGTGCATAGAATTTTTTTGTTTTCCATGCATCGTTTCCCAACAGTTCGGGCCTCCGTAGAGTAATACCCTATGTCCTGCTGGTTTCGACGATTCATCATGGAGGTATACCTCATGCGATGGGTTACAATGGTGTATAAGATTGCTATCGAGAGTTCTCCTCACTACTGCAGGATGCTGCTAAGGCGACACTACAATCAGAGACCCTTGGACAAAACTGTGTGCTATGCCATAATCGCAAACGGTGGTGTAAAAACCCCGTCAAAAAGGTGCAAAACGTTTGCGATGGAGGATGCATCAAACATGGTTCAAATTTTAGTTGCATGTGCGATGCAGGGCATATGGATTAGCTCAATTAACTACTTGCGATGAGGAGGAACAAAAGAAATGGGCAGCAAGATGAAGGTGTGTGTGATGTATAGCATACGGTTCACTTGGATGAACTGTTTGTGATTAGGCAACACAATGGAAATGGTCAGCCAGATCAAAGGTGTGTGCAATATACGGCACGCGGTTCACTCGGATGAACTGTTTGCGTTGACACATGAGAACAGAAATGGTTCCAATGAACAAGATGTGTGTACGTGACAAACAGGTCTGTAATAAAAAATGTGTGTGAATACCGATAATAACACAGATGGTTGCTGCTAATAAGATGTGTGTGTTGTGCGATGGGATTGCATACAGAACAACACACACACAGATATATATATATATATATATATATATATATATATATATATAGACACACACACACACTTATAAGGACATGCTTGCATAACCAAATTAAACATCCACTTACATAGGTGGCTACTACAACCATGGCATTTGCACACACCAATGTAAACTATTACGTGCATAATTACATATGTGGCTACTACACACATGACATTTCCACACACCAATAAAGTAAACTATATATTACATGCATGATTAACTAGCATAAACGATCATCTGATTATCATCTACTTCTTGTGACGCTTGCTCTGCTTGTGGCTCGATCCAGACTCGTCGATTTGGGTAACGAGTCATTTCCTCATGTCAACGATCCGCCTGTGCATATCGTAGCATGTGTACACGCTCTTGGCCGCGAACCTGAGGTGAGGTTCATCCAGTTGCCGCATCCAGGCCCTGTGCCAGGATAGGGGGCTTCTTCTATGGGCATGCTGCTTCATCTTTTCGTAGTAGGGGAGTTTGACCAAGGAGTCCTTCTTTGTGCTACCCCAGACCCTGTAGTGGTCACATATTTCGACAAGGTTCTTGCAGGCCAAGCCCGTAACACTGAGCGCATTTACCTCGTCTTTAGTTTCCACCGTGGTGAACTTGTAGTCGGTGCTGTTGACAAACCTGTTGAAACGGTCGCAAGGCTCTGTCGACATGCAGTAGTGGTAGATGAGCACATGATGGCGCACACACAATTGGGCGACGACAACCTTCTGATCTATGCCGGGATGACCGGTGGTGTACTGGAGGTCGATGCCAACCACCTTGTACTTTTCTCTAGCAAGCAACTGCTCAACGCTGTTGATGTAGTCGTCCACCACAGCTGGGTCGATGGTGTACACCACCGAGAGATCCGTCTCCCACGCGTGGGTCTCCACTCTATGCTCGCCGAACTCCATTGGAGCGCACGATCACATCGAGGGCCCCATATGCATAGCAGTTGAACGCGCGAGGAAAAGTTGTCCACAAGCTGAGCGCACCGACGACGCGAGCAGAGCGTGCCAACGGACGCTAGCAGAGCACGCCGCGGCGCCTAACGGCGAGCACAGTGCGTTGCGGTGCCGAACGGTGAGCAGAGCTTGCTGAGGGACGCGAGCAGAGGACGACACAGTGATACGTGGCAATTAAGACGAACCGTGTGAGCGATGTCGGAGACATCATGCACGAATCATATTAGAGTTGCGTGTGCGATACATGGCATACTGTTGATCCATCCGAAATGTTTGTGATGGAATAAGCCATGTGTGTTGCGAGCAAACGCTTGCTGGTATATAACCTTAAATTTAACCAAAAAAGTGTTAATGCATGTTACAAAAATTGTATAGCTGGAAACTATGTTCAAATACGACTCTGATGACCCACAAGTATAGGGGATCTATCGTAGTCCTTTTGATAAGTAAGAGTGTCGAACCCAACAAGGTGTAGAAGGAAATGATAAGCGGTTTTCAGCAAGGTATTCTCTGCAAGCACTGAAATTATCGGTAACAGATAGTTTTGTGATAAGGTAATTTGAAACGAGCAGCAAGTGATAAAAGTAAATAAGGTGCAGCAAGATGGCCCAATCCTTTTCGTAGCAAAGGGCAAGCCTGGACAAACTCTTATATGAAGGAAAGCGCTCCTGAGGACACATGGGAATTATCGTCAAGCTAGTTTTCATCATGTTCATATGATTCGCGTTCGGTACTTTGATAATTTGATATGTGAGTGGACCGGTGCTTGGGTACTGTCCTTACTTGGACAAGCATCCCACTTATGATTAACCCCCATTGCAAGCATCCGCAACTACAACAAAAGTATTAAGGTAAACCTAATCATAGCATGAAACATATGGATCCAAATCAGCCCCCTTACGAAGCAACGCATAAACTAGGGTTTAACCTTCTGTCACTCTAGCAACCCATCATCTACTTATTACTTCCCAATGCCTGGTGAAGTGTCATGTAGTCGACGTTCACATGACACCACTAGAGGGATGACAACATACATCTTATCAAAATATCGAACGAATACCAAATTCACATGACTACTAATACCAAGACTTCTCCCATGTCCTCAGGAACAAACGTAACTACTCACAAAGCATATTCATGTTCATAATCAGAGGGGTATTAATATGCATAATGGATCTGAACATATGATCTTCCACCAAGTAAACCAACTAGCATCAACTACAAGGAGTAATCAACACTACTAGCAACCCACATGTACCAATCTGAGGTTTGGATACAAAGATTGGATGCAAGAGATGAACTAGGGTTTGAGATGAGATGGTTCTAGTGAAGATGTTGATGGAGATTGACCCCCTCCCAATGAGAGGATCGTTGGTGATGACGATGATGATGATTTCCCCCTCCCGGAGGGAAGTTTCCCCGACAGAATAGCTCCGCCAGAGCCCTAGATTGGTTCCGCCTTGTGGCGGCGGAGTCTTGTCCCGAAAGCTTTCTTATGATTTTTTCCTCGACGAAAGACTCCTGATAGCAGAATATGGGCGTCAGAAGGCCATCAGGGGGCCCACGAGGCAGGGGGCGCGCCCAGGGGGTAGGGCACGCCCCCACCCTTGTGGCTGGTAGGTGCCCCCCTCTGGTACTTCTTGCACTCAGTATTTTTTATATATTCTGGAAATAACTTACATGAAGTTTCATGACTTTTGGAGCTGTGCAGAATAGGTCTCTAATATTTGCTCCTTTTCCAGCCCAGAATCCCAGCTGCCGGCATTCTCCCTCTTCATGTAAACCTTGTAAAATAAGAGAGAATAGGCATAAGTATTGTGACATAATGTGTAATAACAGCCCATAATGCAATAAATATTGATATAAAAGCATGATGCAAAATGGACGTATCAGACTCCAAGATATAATCTTTGGCGACATGCATTCGTATTTTATTAGTTAAATCCTACTTATAAACCAGGACGGGGGTATAGTAGGTAATTAAATCGCTAATGTTTTTTATTAACTGTATGTGTACGTGTCCTCTCGTCCTCCTCTCTCACGTCTTGTCACCCCGCTATCGCGGACGGCTTACAGCGCAAGCTTGCGCAGCGCGCGGGGGCGTTTTTTTGGCCAAACGGTGGCGCCAATGAATTGTCGGTGAGCCCGTTCCCGCGCAACCTCGCAGGTTCCCACACAAGCTTCCTGCCCGACTCGGTGAAATCCCCCAAAATCCCAATGCTTACTGGCCTGCTATAAAAACCCTCACGGCCGGCGAGTCCCGCGTCGCATTTTCCCCTCCCTCCCTGTAGCTTATCTCATCTGCTTCTCCCACGATCGCCAATGTCACCGGTCTGTTGTCGTCGCTCAGCCACTCTGCCGTCATCAGAGGGCAACTCCAGCTGGGAGGCTACACCGCGGTGGCGGTGCAGTCCCCGGCGTAGTGTAGTGCGCGTGGCGTCCCTGTTGTTGGGTGTGCACGGAACACCCACTACACGCTCCGCCGCCGCTGCCTGTCGGCAGCCGTTGCCGGCCGCCGTTGCCGCCACACCACTGTTGAAAGCCATGGCCATCTGCCTGAAGGCGGGAGGTGGCCGTCGTGGCTGCCACCCCACTGCCGGCCACCGTGGCCATCACCCGCACCGCCACCGTGGCCCGAAGGTGGGAGGTGGTGGTCGTGGCCGCGACCCCATCGTCGGCCACTGTGGCCGCTAGCCCACCATCGACCGTCGGGATTATCACCCACTCCACCGCCACGGCCCGAAGGCGGGAGGCAGAGGTGGAGGCCCGCACGTGCATCAGCGACCTTATGCGCTACATTGAGTTCCCGTGGGAGGAGGAGGAGCGCCTCGTCGGGCATGCAAAGAGCCTTACCACAGCCGTGGCCGCAGCACACACCGACGCAAGGGCGAGGAATCAGGAGATCTACAAGTAGTCCAGCCGCTTTGAGAGGGATCGTCTGGAGTGGCAGTGGGCGTTCGAGCTGGTGAGCGTCGTTGAACGTGCAGCAGAGGCAGGCACCATATTGCATTTGTCCAGCTCGTCGGGTAGGCTCCTCCTCCTCCTCTGTGTCTTACTGAGCGGGTGAGCATGCTCGGCAGAGGATAGGCTGCCGGAAGTAGCACAAAGCCCCTCCGTGGTAGTAGTAGTATTTAGGGGTATTTTGTTCAGTTCATCTGACTATAGATGTGTGGTCGAACTGTACAACATACTTAAAATTAGCTAGTATATATAGTTGAACTAGCTATTTCAGTACGTGGTTGTCCACAATTGGGGAGAAGTTTGGCCGGTTCAGCTGTTGAGTTGAACTGTTTGTATAAATTAAAAACGACTGCTTAATCTATGGATGAAAGCTATGCTTAATTACTAGATTTTAGTTGCAAAAATTAGATAGTGCTAATGATTTCTAGCTGCATATTTTGACAAATCGCAGTGTTACAGGGATTGACAAATGGCAACGTTACTAGATCAACAAATGTAAATCTTTCCAGTTTGACAAGTGGTAACATACCCAAGATGAGAGATGCAAATCTTACCAAATTGTTTGTACGTGGTTGCACACAGGTCATCAAAAACATCTGTTTACGTTGAAGGGATGCACAAATCCTGCGCAGCTCTCACTTTGCATACGGGTATTCTATCTAAAACGTTTGTGGTCAAGAGTTGTAGAAATCCTGCTCGGCACATTTTCTCTTGGCTTCATGGGGAAGCTGTCGGTTTGCATACAGGTGTTCTAACTAAAACGTTTGCGATGAGTGTTTTATATTTAAAAGGTGAATTAAACTGTGGCTTGGGCGCCATTAAGGATGTGAGCAAGGCGGGCGGCCATGGAAGTCAAAGGGCTCGCTTCCCAGTGAGCCTGCGCAGCGTATAGCTCCCATGCTTCCCGGTGAGCCTGCGCACTCGAGGACATCTTGCATGCCTCTCGGTCAGCCTGCGCATCGGACGGTGCCTGCACGCCTCCCGTTCAGTCAAGGTCAAGCAGCTGTCCGCACGGCACCTCCTACAACCATTAAAACCAAGACACGTGGTGTCACCTGAATGGTTAACAGAACGCACACGGTTTCAATTATACAAACGTTTGAGATATTAAAGTGGCAGCTATTTTTTCAAAATGCCTTTGTTGGCTGTCATTATTCGAATGCACCTTCTCTCAAAATGGACACGAAAATAACCACAGCATGTCGGGTCCCATTCCATGATAGCATGCCAAGTTTCATGAATTTCAGACGACATTTTGGATTTACTAGAATTTAAAAACCAGGCATCCCAATGTTTTGTCGGCGATCAAAGGTGACATGGTGTTTGAAATTCATTCCCATTTCTTGCATGGGACCTAAGCATGCACCCAAGGACACATATTTGATTTTTCAACCAATTTATATGCTCTCGAGCATGTGCATGTAGTTCAAATTTGAATTATGCACATAAATGCATTGAAAACTCACTTAATGCATAAAATTGTCCAAACGAACCCCGAAAAATCACAAAAATTAACACAACACTCATGTTATTCTATGTTGACACGAGAAAATTTTGAAAGCAATAAGAGGCAATGGATATCATTTCGTCCCCAAAGGTGGGACGTTCCCTACCGAATACCATCATGCTTGTTGTGAGAAGCTCCGGTTTGTGAGAAGCATATACCCAAACATGCCCCAAATGGGACAAATTTTTTACCACGGCATGTTGATGCCGCTCCATGATAGCATGCCAAGTTTCATGAATTTCATACGAGTTTTGGATTTACTAGAATTAAAAAACCAGGCATCTCAATGTTTTGCCGGCAATCAACGGTGCCCTAGTGTTTCAAATTCATTCCCATTTCTTGCATGGGACCTAAGCATGCACCCAAGGACACAGATTTTATTTTTCAACCAATTTATATGCACTAGAGCATGTGCATGTAGTTCAAATTTGAATTATGCACGTAAATGCATTGAAAACTCAGTTAATGCATAAAAGTGTCCAAACGAACCCCGAAAAATCACAAAAATTCACACAACACTCCTGTTGTTCTATGTTGACACGAGAAAATATTTAAAAGCAATAAGAGGCAATGGATATCATTTCGTCCCCAAAGTTGGGACGTTCCCTACCGAAAATCATCATGCTTGTTGTGAGAAGCTCCGGTTTTTGAGAAGCATATACCCAAACCTACCCCAAATGGGATTTTTTTAACCTTGGCATGTTGATGCCGCTCCATGATAGCATGCCAGGTTTCATGAATTTCAGACGAGTTTTTGGTTTACTAGAATTTAGAAACCAGACATCTCAATGTTTTGCCAGCAATCAACGGTGCCCTGGTGTTTGAAATTCATACCCATTTCTTTCATGGGACCTAAGCATGCACCCAAGGACACATATTTGATTTTCAACCAATTTATATGCACTGGAGAATGTGCATGTAGTTCAAATTTGAATTATGCACATAAAATGCCTGGAAAACCCAGTTAATGTATAAAAATGTCCAAACGAACCCCGAAAAATTCCAAAATTGAACACAACACTCTTGTTGTTTTATGTTGACACTCAAATTTTTTTGAAAGCAATAAGAGGCAACGGATATCGTTTCGTCCCCAAAGGTGGCACGTTCCCTACCGAAACCATCATGCTTGTTGTGAGAAGCTCTGATTTGTGAGAAACTCTGATTTGTGAGAAGCTTATACCCAAACCTACCCCAAATGGGACAACATTTTTACCACGGCCTGTTGATTCCGCTCCATGATAGCATGCCAAGTTTCATGAATTTCAGACGAGTTTTTGATTTACTAGAATTTAAAAACTAGGCATCTCAATGTTTTGCCGGCAATCAACGGTGCTCTGGTGTTTGAAATTCATTCCCATTTCTTGCATGGGACTTAAGCATGCACCCAAGGACACAGATTTGATTTTTTCAACCAATTTATATACACTTGAGAATGTGCATGTAGTTAAAATTTGAATTATGCACATAAAATGCATGGAAAACCCAGTTAATGTATAAAAATGTCCAAACGAACCCCAAAAAATTCCAAAATTGAACACAACACTCTTGTTGTTTTATGTTGACACTCGATTTTTTTAAAGCAATAAGAGGCAACGGATATCGTTTCGTCCCCAATGGTGGCACGTTCCCTACCGAAACCATCATGCTTGTTGTGAGAAGCTTATACCCAAACCTGCCCCAAATGGGACAACATTTTTACCACCGCATGTTGATGCTGCTCCATGATAGCATGCTAAGTTTCATGAATTTCAGACGTGTTTTGGATTTACTAGAATTTAAAAACCAGGTATCTCAATGTTTGCGGCCGAGTGACGATGGCACGATGTTTGAAATTCATTCCCATTTCTTGGATGGGACCTAAGCATGCACCCAAGGACACATATTTGATTTTTCAGCCAGTTTATATGCACTAGAGCATGTGCGTGTAGTTCAAATTTGAATTATGCGCATAAAATGCCTGGAAAACCCAGTAGATGTATAAAAATGTACAAACGAACCCCGAAAAATTCCAAAATTGAACACAACACTCCTGTTGTTCTATGTTGACACTCTAAAAAATTTGAAAGCAATAAGAGGCAATGGGTATCGTTTCGTCTCCAAAGGTGGCATGTTCCCTACCGAAACTGTCACGCTTATTGTGAGAAGCTCTGGTTGTGAGAAGCTTATACCCAAACCTGCCCCAAATGGGACACATTTTTTACCACGGCATGTTGATGCCGCTCCATGATAGCATGCCAGGTTTCATGAATTTCAAATGAGTTTTAGATTTACTATAATTTAAAAACAGGTATCTCAATGTTTGCGGTCGAGTGACGATGGCAGGGTGTGTGACATTCATTCCCATTTCTTGCATGGGACCTAAGCATGTAACCAAGGACACATATTTGTTTTTTCAACCAGTTTATATGCACTAGAGCATGTGCATGTACTTCAAATTTGAATTATGCGCATAAAATGCCTGGAAAACCTAATGTATAAATATTTACAAACGAACCCCGAAAAATTCCAAAATTGAACACAACACTCCTGTTGTTCTATGTTGACACTCTAAAATTTTTGAAAGCAATAAGAGGCAACGGATATCGTTTCGTCCCCAAAGATGGCATGCTCCCTACCGAAACCATCACGCTTGTTGTGAGAAGCTTTGGTTTGTCAGAACCTTATACCCAAACCTGCCCCAAATGGGACAAATTTTTTGCCACGACATGTTGATGCCGCTCCATGATACCATGCCAAGTTTCATGAATTTCAAACGAGTTTTGGATTTACTAGAATTTAAAAACCAGGTATCTCAATGTTTGCGGCCGAGTGACGGTGGCAGGGTGTGTGACATTCATTCCCATTTCTTGCATGTGACTTAAGAATACAACCAAGGACACATATTTGATTTTTCAACTCGTTTATATGCACTGGAGCATGTACATGTAGTTGAAATTAGTATTATGCACCTGAAATGCGTACAAAACCAAGTTAATATATAAAAACACCAAACGAACCGTGAATAATTTCAATTTTTTTGACAACACACCTATAGTTGTATGTTCACTGTAGATAAAAGTTCTAATAATTCAAACACCATCCTTTGTAGCTGTGATCCCGTTACTTAATTGAAATCAAGTAGATCGCATAAAGTTTATTATCACCAACCGTGTGAGATGCAGCACAAAATATTTTGGAGCACCGTCGGTGTATAGTACGCTTATGGCTTACGAGAGAAAGTGTGTTGGCTATAGTCCACAGCCGTTGTGTCAAGCACACTAGCTCACTCCCCAAATATCATTTCACTATTCATTCATCGCCGGTGAAAGATGGGGACATGGACCCATGTCGTGAGGGCAACTTCGGCGGCCCACTCTGGCGAGAGCGCGGCCGCAGCCGCCAAACGTGTGTTAACAAGCTTCGTGAGGGCGACCGCAGTCTGCGTCCGGGTGGCCAAGGCAGCCCAAACGGCCGATGTTGCTTATTAGGTGGCTGCAGCAGCATCTGCCTCGGGGATAGCAACTGGGGAGAGCAGGACGACAGTTGTCCGTTCCGTAGCGGCGGGCTTAGCCCTGATGGAGGCCTCCCACTACTATGTCGAGGCCATCCACGCCCATCTTGTGGCCATCACCGCACAAATCGAACGAAGCTTCTCCGACAACGGTCGGCAACCCACGGCCGAAGAGCTGGCAATCACCGAGAGAGTTCGAGCAGCCATCCATTTCTGTGTGGCATACCTTGCCACGACGGAGCCCGCCAGAGCCCAGATCGCGGCCGCCCACGCCCAGCTCGTGGCGGCCTATTTCAAAGATATGGCAGACACGGATGGAGAGATGCTCGCCGAGTATGGTGCAATTGATGCCATGGAGCCCCTTCCCCAGGAGACTGTCGGGCGCGAGCTGGACATGGAGGCAGCGGCGGAGATCGACGAGCACCAGCTGTAGTAGTACTCTTTGTTTTGTCTAATTAAGAGCGCCGGTCTTTAATTTGTTAGAGTAATGTTTAGGTCAGCTAGCTTTGTTTAATTGCTGAACTTGCTCGATTAAGAAGTTAGTCTCCGTTGTGTACCCAAATTATGCAATGACGTGGATGACCAATGTAACCAGGGAAATTTGAACCAAAATTTTTGACGTTCAAACTCAACACACACGTGTTAAGCTATCTGAATCGTTTGTGATATTCACATATCGTACACAGTTCTGAATAAGGGACCATGTCTCATGACACTTTGCGCGCCAGTTTTTTCACTAAGGCGATTCCAAATTTTCGGCTTCCGTAGAAATATCTACCTCCCCGCCCTCCCCCTTACCAAAAGCCACATTTCCCCTTTTTCTGCCATCCTTTCCAAGTTGAAACCTTCACTCCATGCTTGCAGTGCCGCCGCCTCTTCGCCGGCGACCCTCCTTCACGCTCCTCGGCCTCGCCTATCCAGACAGGTAATCCACACCCGACCCCATCCTCCTCCTCCTTCCACATCCCACATGCCCCGACCGCAGGCGCGAGCGCGACACCTTCCACCCAAATCATCGACCCCTCCACCAAATAAGCGTCGGCCTAAGCCATAGTGCACGCAGTATTGCCAGGACCTCAAGGAGAATTTGGCAGCGGAGAAGCAAATCGCGGCTGCATGCATGTGTGGATGAGGTCGCGATGGCTGCCATTCATGTCGACCCCCAGATCTTGAAGGAGCACCTTGCCATTTGCTAGCTACGCCGGTTAAGCATGCTCGGTTTACCCGTTGCATTTGCTGCTCCTGCCTTTCCTTCACAAATTCTAGTGAATTGTGCTATCTAATGTTACCATGCAATCCGTTGCTCTAGTGTATAGGTTCTATATGTCGTGAAGTGTGGTGCTCACTTATTAACTGTTTTGTTAATTAGTTGTCGTCTTCAGTTAACTGTTTGGTTCAATTCTGCAATGTGATGTTCAATAATTGTGGGTGCATTCTGTTATTATATACCATGTGAGGAATAAATTGAATTTGGCTGTAGTAAATACATGAGAAACAAATACAATTGCTACAATTGGCTATACTTAACTATTTGGTTAACTGTCTGATCTTCTATTAGGAGTATGTTATATTTTGCAATGTGGTGCTCAGTTAATGTTTGGTTCATTTGTTGTGGTGTTTAGTTAACTGTTTGGTTCTATTCTGCAATGCGATGTACAATTGTCATGGGTAGAATTTTGTATTGTTGTGCATGTGAGGAATAAATCGAATTTGGCTGCACTTAATACATGAGAAACATATACAAGTGCTATATTTTCTAGTTCTTAATCATGCTTGGTGTGGATAAATGGGTTTTCCGTGTGGCTTGAATTAATCTGATGAATCTGCAATGTGCTTATTTTTCATCAACATATTTTACTGATAGCATGCGAACCCTTACTTAAGCTGATGACTAACTACCTTATATGTGTTGCAGGGAAACAATGGGAGCACTGAGGTTTATAATCGAGGTTAGCATGTGCATGGTCCATTGTCTAATAGCACATTATTATGCAATTGCACGAACCATTCTAATATTTAGGTTTTTAACAATTTGGTCTTGCACATGTAGGTCCTACTGTCAGAGGTTTTGACCCACTATTCGACCCTTTTTGCATATGGGGAAATGAGTTGTCCATGAATATCATCAAGTCAAGAAACTCAGAAAGATTGTTAGGATAAAGAAATTAGCGACAAAAAACAACAAGATCTTTGTCTGCACAATGAAGAAGACATCAATTCACTACAGGATGGTACTAACTATTATACCTTGCCTTTTTTATTCCTTTGCCCAATTTCTAATATAGAGAAGATATTTATGCACATCCTTGTTTTCAGACATTTTCAAAGCAGTTCACTGATGATTACCTCTCAAACCACCTGTATGGTCAGGAGGCGAGGAAGGTATTCATACAACACCAATAGTTCAATATTGAAGTGTTCTTGAAGAGGACAAAGGATGGACGGTCAATCATCTACAGGCACCTAAAGTTACAAAGACCTTCAACATCAATGAAGGCTCAATATTCGCCTTCTGCTTCAGCAGTTTTTCAGATGAGATACATCTGTCTATGTACCGTCTATCATGCTAATTTCGAAAGGTTATAGATGTTGCATGTGAAACTTGGTCCTGGTGTAGTTGTGTAATGGGGTAGCTGAGTGCTGAAGCTATATGATGTTGTACTGTGATGTATTTCAATTATGAAAATGAAATATATTGTCTGCTTAATATGAAATGTCAATTAGATTAATAAATGGATTATGAATAATCAGATAATTAGCCTGCTAATGGCGAATTAGCCTGCTAATTGGGTTTTGCTATTGCAAATGGTTGTTGAAAAAATACCGTGGGCGATGATCTCAGGAAATACACACAGTTTTTAGGAATAAACCGTGTTGGATCAATAAACAATCACACACAACTTTCTCTTGAAAACTGTTTGCGTTAGGCCACCTTGCGCAACGTTTACCACATAAAAACTGTGTGTGATGGACAGCCTTTGCCACACAGTTTCTTCCATGGACCGTGTGTGATATATTCAATAACGCAAATGATTTAATGGGAAAAATTGTGTGTGATGTACCTGTGAACGTAAACGATTTCGTTGGAGCGACTGTGTGGGATGTACATATGAACAAAAACGATTAGTGGGGACTGACTGTGTGGGATGTACTTGCGATTGGAAACAATTTTGTCGTATAATTGTATTTTTAGCTCTATTGTACGTATTTCCATATTTGAGCGCTCGCCAGTCACACACGACCTCATTTTGCCGAACGTGTGTGCCAGGAGGGCATATCCCCGACGGTTTCTGGGTCGTGTGGGAAGGACCCCCCCTATCGCCCACACTCACTTGGCGACGGTTCCAAATGCCGTCGAAGAAAGGGGTTAAAAACCGTTTGTCTAGGAGCTCGCTGTACTAGTGCCTATTTGAGGGTAGATGATCAATGGGTTCCCTAGACCTCCCTTTATATAGAGAGGAGATGCCTAGGGTTTACATGTCACATGCAATTTAGGGCGATGCCGCCCTCTAGTCTTGGGCGTCAAAAAGGTCATTTTGCCTCCTAGGGTTTGCATCGTGCCCTTTGCCTATTCAGGCCCTGGTGGTCGATGAGGCTGGGATCCTAGGCGTTAGCCACCCCCCGGTATAGGACCCCGTCAGACACCTTCATGAAAGTAACAATGCTCACATGCACCGTCATCGTCAGCTTTCGTCGGCAGTCTCACTAGTCAAACCTCAATGTAGTTGACCTACTACGATCACTGCCGATTCACACCTCTCGTTGCAAAGAAGACTCGCACTACCGGCCTCACCGCCAATAGCAAAAACCATCATAGACTTCCTCAAACATAGAGTAGCCCTCAGATCATTGTCCTTAGATTCGGGAACCACGTAGACTCCCACTGCCGAGCGCACTTCGATTGATGGACAGAGTTAGCCACCGTTGCCATCAACACCATGTTTGGGCAGCAACAATACTCCCGACACCCACAACATCAATGACGTCCTTGACACGAAGCCACCATGGTCCTGATCCACCTCCACGTGTTGCAACCAGCTTTGGGCAAGGGCCCAGAACTAACGACACATGCGCTGGCCACACTAACTGCCATCGTAGGTAGAGCACGAAGGACCACCGCCTTGCCTCTCATGCCGGAAAATCTAGGCTAGGTCGCCGAAACCATCGCCACCAAAGTTAGCCACACTTGTCGCCATTCTGGCAATAACAATTGTGAAGAGGACGAAGGTAAATCTCCCCTTGACTATCATGCTAGCCCCATTGGACGACATAGTAAGGGACCGTGCCACCACACGGGCTTTGACCTCTGGCGCCTTCCAGCGGCATGCAACAACGAGGGGAGTTGTGTGAGGACTTGGGCACAGTGGCGGTGGGATCTGGGTTCGCCCAAGCCTCCCCGAGAGTGGCAACGTGGAGGCCAAGCATGCAATATTTATATGCATATGGAACGACAGCTCTACAAAGAAACAATGTCATTTGAATTCAGTATAACTAGACATATAACCCACATATTTTCGCAGTTAGATTTCTTACTCGTTATAGGGTAACTCCCGAGCATATATTTCAAATCCAGCTGCCACACACTTTTTCCAACTCTCTCAAACCCTAATCCCTTGATTCCCGAGAAGATTATTGGTGATATTCTAGGGGTAAGCATCCTAAATCAAGATCCACTCATTCCTCCACACTTTGACCAAGCACTTTCATGTTTGAGCTTGATTCGAATTCTTCATAGTTACCATTTCACTCTTGGAGTTTGGAGGCTGCTAGGCGTAGGAGTTCTTGGTGAGAAACTGATTTGTGATTTACCCCCAAGAGTTTGTGAAAGTTTAGAGGTCGCCTCAAGTTAATGGTTGGGAATTGTGTTTGTGGTGATATCTCAAGGAGAATAAGATGATACTTCATGGTGTTGGTGTGCCTTCATGGTAACACCCACCCCTAAAATGGTCACTAGCTTCCCTCCAAGGAAATGAAAACCGGGATACATCTTCATCCATGTGGTCATCGGTTTTCTGGAACCCTAACTCATTTACTTGTGGTTTAATTTGGTCAGTTGACCTTGCAAGCATCATATAGATTGTATATCACACTTTATCATTGTTTAGGCTCACACTTTATATTTCACATAGTCTAAACTTTATGATAACTTAAGTAAATTTTTAGTTGACCCTATTCACCCCCTCTAGGTCCATCTTGATCCTTTCAAGCGCTATTGTTGAGAGTCAGGAGAGAGCCAGTTCCTGACCCGATGTAACATCCCAAATTTTCAATTTGGAATGTTATACACTAGATCATCATGCATAGCATATTTTCTTGCATTTTGGTCGATCCTAGAAATTTCACGCAACTCAAGGACCCACGGAGAGAGTTGGAGATTTCGTTATTTCCATATTTGAGAGTTTTCTCGAATTTGAAAAGAGGATCATTTGATTTATTTACTTCATCTTCAATAATTTTTCCAATATCAAAAAAATAAGAGAGGGAATAATATGACTTTCCCAAAGTTAGGAAAAATGAAGATTTAATAAATAAGTCAAATTTTGTTTGCCGGAGTTTTGTTTGCTTTTATTTGGATAGGGAAAAATGCGCATTTTCAAAAATTGCATTTTAGGTCCGGAGTAAAGTTCATTTTGTTCGGCTCATTTTTAGGAGTCGGGGAAAATTTACTTTAGTAATTTTGGAGTTCGTTTAGATTTTCTTTCTTTTGTTTTTCTGCGCGCGTAACCGTTAAAAAAATATCTTGCAGCGCCCTGGGCCAAGGCCCAGCCAACAGCCGGCCGGCCAGGCCATCGCCCCAGCCGCACGCGCCAGGCGCCAGGCACCAGCGCCCCAGGCCGCCGCCTCTCGCTCGAAGCCGAGTCCCAACGGGACTCTGGCCACCGTAGGCCCCCCTCTTTCCTTTGTTTCGTTTTCCTTTTCCTACTCTATTTCTTGTCCCCTACCCCAAGTAATCCCCCCCACCTATATAAATACACCCCAACCCCCCCTCTCCTCACATCAATCCCAAGCCCCTCTCCTCCTAAGCAGCAGCGCGCAGCCCCAAGCCGCCGCCTTAGCCGCGCCGCCCCGCGCCCCTCACCCGCCGCCGCCGCCCTATAGCCGCTGTCGCCGCCGTTCGCCGAAGCCTCGCCAAGGTTGTCCCGCGCTGCGTCTCTTTTTCTCCCCTCGGTTCAGTTTTTCTTCTAAACCGTTCCGGTTCTTTCTTAACCGTTCCGGTTTTCTGTCGTTCTTTGTTTCGGTTTTCTTTTCTAAAAACCCTAGATCGGTTTTCGTTCTTCTTTCGGACCGTTCATCTCAATGAACGTGATCACCGATTTTTCCTCGGTTAACGACGCCCGTTCGTTTAACTGTTCATCTCTTTCTTTTCGTCGTATTTATTCCGCGATCGTGATCTCAGATCCGATCTTCGTTCTAGTCTTTCTTCTCGCTCGTTTATCAGAATCAGGTGATTCAAGCGCCTGGAGTTTCATTTCGAAACTGCCGTTCCGTCTAATCAACTTAAACAAGTTTTTGCCCCGGTAAAATTTGACCTAGTTTCAACTTGCTAGAACCGAGTTGTTTTCTTCCGCCGTTTGTTTTCTGTTTCTTTGTTCGGTTCGTTCTTTCTTTGCAACCGGAGTTCTTAAGTTGAACTTCCTGGTTCGTTCTCTTGTTCGAGTTTTACCTGTGCATTAGATGAGTACTTATTGTATGCTTGTTGTTTGTCTGCGATAGATCACTCGGATTGCGCCGCTTGTTACTTCGAAACCCTAGGTCTCGCGGATCATCAGCAAGGCAAGTAACACTTTGATCATACCTTTTTCTACAACCCATGTTTTATTGCATTAGATCAATCCTCTCACATTGTATGATTAAGATCTAATTAAATTGTGGGATGGGAAGTAGATGAGGTAGTACCTATCACCTGTATTATTATGAAACCTTTGGGAGTTACTTCTACGTTTGCTTATTATGCCATGCTATGCTAGTAGACGTGGATTGGGTGAGTGATATCCATGACAGATGTGAGTTGATAATTTTAATGGTTTATCTAAGGTGGCAACTTAAACACACATCTGGGTGGATTGAGGCACCTGATATCTATCAGGACTTGCCTGTTTTATTTTGGACCGCCACCCAGGCTCAAAGGGATCATAAGATCATTCATGCTAGAAACTTCCGTGTGCAGCCACATGCTACTATGGGCTCTGGCATAGTTGACTAAGTTGTGCAAACTCTTGTAGGGATTGTAGGTGGTACGGTCTACCCCACATGTAAGGTGCTAGTGCTTCTGAAAGACTATGTCTCGGTCATCCGTTTCTCAAACACCATGTAGTGCGAGAAAACAAACAGAGGCGATCGAGTCATGTGGGGAAAAGTGCGCAAACCTCTGCAGAGTGTACAAACTAATCATGATTAGCCGTGTCCCCGGTTATGGACAACTTGAGTATCTAGTACTTGAATATCATGTGAATCTCAACATGTTACTTCTAATTAATGTTGTTGGGTTTTAATTGTTCACTTAATTGGGATCGGAATGCTGTCAACCATTCTCGATGTTTAACAACTACCTTGATAGTTAAATAAATTTATTCCTTTGCAGTAGGGAAAAACTGGCTTTACGCAAAACTGTAACCATAGAGCTTTCCACCAGCCAAATATGCATATAGTATAGCTGTTTCATTCCATTACTCTCTATGTGTTACATTGCCAGCATATTCCATGTGCTGGCCCGTTTGCGGGCTGCAACTTCTCATGTTGCAGACTTTTCAGACGATGATTAAGGAGTTTTTAGGTCGTGGTTCTATACTCAGTGATGCCGTTGGAGTTGATGGACCCATTTATCTTCCGAGTCTTCCGCTGTTATCGTTATTAGATGGCCTTAAGCCATATTTATTGTAATAAGTTCTCTTTGAGACAACGATGTAATAAGTGTGTGATTGCCACTCTGCTATAAATCCTTTGATGTACTGTGTGGTGTCAGCATTACTGATCCAGGGATGACACCGGAGCACAGTAGACTTGATCCATTCGGGTCGGGTCGCCACAGAGATGGTATCAGAGCACACGCTGACTGTAGGACACGACCACTAAGTTAAAGCCATAGATCACCACTCTCTTCTCATTTTCTAACTCCTCATCTTTTCTACTCTTTTAGGATGACGAACGCGAAGATTAAGTACGCCCAACCGGATGAAGGCACACCATTTGGATTTCACCTGAAGGAAGTCACCAAGTACCTAAACATTGGATTTCCAAGCTTCACGGGAACCTTCAACGCCACTCTGCCTGAAGAGGAGCGCTGGAAGATTCAAAATCACGTTCCGGGAAGGATAATCGCACCAATCATGAAGCCCATAGATAGTGTTTTCAATGCACCAACCTGGAGTCTGGGAAGGAGCATGGCAGCTCATATCACCATAGGACGCATTGGAGAAGTTTACCAAGAAGACCTCAAGGACACTATCTACCAGATTTGCGGACGCCGAGATGAACAATGGGAGTTAGTCAGCACCAAGAAGGATAGATCCATTGCATCTTTCATCCAGGAGTTAAACCAACACATTCGACGCCACGAGAACCAGATGTGCAATGATATGATAGAGTTGAAGAATGCAAAGGCAAGGATCATTGAGCTAGAAGGAGAACTGAAGTCTACACGCAAGGACTACATGGACGAGATCGTAGCTCTAGCAAGACACAATGGCGATCTTAAGCAGGAGATTGAAGAACTCAGGAGGAAGTTAGCATCCACGGAGGAAGACGAGTACGTCGCATGTCCGGACAACTACATCATCATCGACGACACCGATTCGGATCCAAGTGAACCCGACTTTGAAGACGAAGCTGGAGCAGATATCATGGAGTCTTCCACCGGTTCAAATTTCTAAATGACCACCAGATAGTAGTAGCATCTTCCCCCCTGTAAACATTATAGTTATAGCACTTTTGCGATAGTTTTAGACCGATTGTAAGCCCTTGTTTGATTGAATGAAGTGATTTTGTGTGCATTTGCTCATGTGCATTGGGGTAGTGTTTTCCCTTTAGACCTCACTCTATTCTTAATTCTCGTCTTTTCTAAACCCTCAGATGCCTCCGAGATGTGACAATGGATTCCCACCGGAACTCACTTAGTTGATCCAGCAGCAGAATCAATTGATGCAGATGTTAGTCCATAACCAACAGAACAACAACAACAACCCACCACCACCACCACCACCTGTTGACCACTTAGCCCGTTTCCTTAGGCTGAATCCGCCGGTGTTTTCCAGTAGCACCGAGCCGATAGTAGCAGACGATTGGCTCCGCAAGATAGGAAGGGAGTTGACCACGACAGGATGCACGGATGGTGAGAAAGTGAAGTTTGCCGCTCACCAGCTTGACGGACCCGCGGCAGCATGGTGGGAGAATTTCATAGCCACTTACCCAGTTGACACTGTCACATGGGATCAGTTTCAGCAAGCTTTCCGCACTGCCCATGTTTCAGCAGGAGCTATGGCCCTGAAGAAGCGTGAGTTTCTCAACTTACGCCAAGGAGGAAGGACAGTTGTCCAGTAAGTTGACGATTTCAGCAAGTTAGCACATTATGCCCCAGATGACGTTGCTACGGATGCAGCTAAGCAGGAGAAATTTCTGGAAGGACTGAATGATGAACTAAGCATGCAATTGATGGTAGCAAGTTTCAATAACTACCAGGAGTTGGTAGATCGTGCCATCATGATTGAAGGGAAGCAACAGCAGATTGAGAACCGTAAGAGGAAGTATGGACAGGGGAAGTATAACTCTGGAGCCCAGCAGAAGCCCTGTTTTACCCCAAAACCGGGATTTCAGTTTCAGCATACCCATGGAGGAGGTAGCTCGCACAACCATAATGGCCACAAGAATGGGAATGGAGGAAACAACGGCCAGAACCGTACCATCCCATCGACCCCAACCAAGAGAGACCTGAGTCAAGTCACCTGTTTCAAGTGTTCCAAGACCGGACATTATGCCAATGAATGCCCCGAAGGCCAGAATGGAAATGGCAATGGAAGCTCTGGGAAGAAGCCGAACCCTTTCAATAGGGGACAGGTGAACCACATTAATGTGGAGGAGGTTGAAGATCAGCCCGATGCAGTAATAGGTAAGTTTTTGGTTAAGTCATTTATCGCACTCGTTCTTTTTGATACTGGTGCATCGCTTTCATACATATCAAGGGGATTTGTGGATAAGTATAACCTACCAACCCAAGCCCTTAGGTCAACCATGTTAGTAACCTCGCCAGGAGCAGATTATGTGGCAAGTTTATGGTGTGATCGATTACCATTAAGGATTGGTAACTATGTGTTTCCCTCAGACCTAATAGTATTGGAATCTCAAGGATTTGATGTGATATTAGGCATGGATTGGTTATCAAAGTATAAAGGGATTATTGAGTGTGCTAGTAAGTCAATTTTGCTTACCACACCAGAAGGAAGAAGGATCAAGTATGTATCCCGGCATGTGCCAAACAGGACACAAGTAAACTGCCTAATAGGGGTTGTGCAAGAGGAAGTACCAGTGGTGAAGGATTTTTCTGATGTATTTCCTGAGGAATTGCCAGGCATGCCACCGGATAGAGACATTGAGTTTTTGATTGAGTTATTGCCAGGTACAGGCCCAATATCGAAGCGACCGTACCGGATGCCAGCAAAGGATTTGGTGGAAATTAAGAATCAGATTAAGGAGTTATTGGATAAAGGTTACATTCGCCCAAGTTCTTCGCCTTGGGGATCACCCGTACTTCTAGTGGAAAAGAAGGATGGATCATTAAGGATGGTTGTAGATTATCGGGGATTGAATGAAGTAACCATCATGAATAAGTACCCACTGCCTATGATCAACGATCTGTTTGATCGATTGCAAGGAGCTAAAGTGTTTTCCAAGATCGATTTGCGATCAGGGTACCATCAATTGAAGATTCGAGAGCAGGACATACCTAAGACAGCGTTCACCACGAGATATGGACTATATGAGTATACTGCTATGTCATTTGGATTGACTAACGCACCTGCCTATTTTATGAACCTGATGAACCAAGTGTTTATGGAGTTTTTGGATAAGTTCGTCGTAGTGTTCATTGATGACATCCTGGTTTATTCAAAGAATGAAGAGGAGCATAAGGAACATTTGCGTTTGGTTTTGAAGAAACTAAGGGAACATCAGTTATACGCCAAATTCAGCAAATGTGAGTTTTGGTTGAAGGAAGTTGGATTCCTCGGACACGTTATATCCGGAGAAGGTATAGCAGTTGACCCCACTAAGGTTGAGACCGTAACCGAATGGGAAGCACCAACGACAGTTGGAGAGATCCGGAGTTCTCTTGGACTCGCAGGATACTACCGGAGGTTCATTGAGAACTTTTCAAAGATTCCAAAGCCTATGACTGAATTGTTGAAGAAGGATACTAAGTTCAATTGGACTGAGGAATGTGAGGCTAGTTTCCAGGAATTGAAGAAACGCTTGGTTACCTCACCAGTATTGATTTTGCCAGATCAGACCAAGGATTATGAGGTGTATTGCGACGCTTCACGTCGAGGACTTGGAGCAGTGCTTATGCAGGAAGGAAGAGTTGTTTCATATGCTTCACGACAACTGAAGCCTCATGAGTTGAATTATGCCACGCATGATTTGGAGTTAGCAGCCGAAGTGCATGCATTGAAAACGTGGAGACATTTCCTCATTGGAAATCATTGTGAGGTGTACACGGATCACAAGAGCTTGAAGTACATTTTCATGCAGAAGGAGTTGAACCTCAGACAAAGGAGATGGTTAGAGCTCATCAAGGATTATGACATGAGATTGCATTACCATCCCGGAAAAGCTAATGTAGTAGCTGACGCATTGAGCCGTAAGAGCCATGTCAATACTCTAATGATGGGGAAAATACCCAAGGAGTTAGCAGAAAACCTTCGTGAGCTATGTTTGGAAATAGTTCCGAGAGGCTATGTAGCAGCATTGGAGATTCAGACAACATTGATGGATAAAATCAGAGAAGCTCAGAAATCTTACAAGGAGATTGCTGCTATAAAAGAGAAATTGAGCGAAGAAAAAGCAAAGGGATTTCGTGAGGATGAGCACGATACCCTATGGTTTGAGGACTGTGTTTATGTGCCAAATGACCCGGAGATCAGGAAGTTGATTTTGCAAGAGGCACATGATTCACCGTATTCGATTCACCCAGGGAATACCAAGATGTATTTGGATTTGAAGGAAACATTCTGGTGGACCGGAATGAAGAAGGATATTGCAGCATATGTAGCAGTTTGTGACGTATGTCAGAGAGTAAAGGCTGAGCATCAGAAGCCAGCAGGATTGTTACAACCATTGCCGATACCCGAATGGAAGTGGGATAAGATAGGCATGGATTTTATCATAGGACTACCCAGGACGAAAGCAGGCTATGACTCGATATGGGTAGTAGTTGATCGCTTGACAAAGGTAGCACATTTTATTCCAGTTAAGACCACTTACACCAGTGCTAAGTTGGCAAAGATATACATGACTAGGATCATTTGTTTGCATGGAGTTCCGAGGAGTATCGTATCAGATAGAGGAACCCAATTTACCTCAAAGTTTTGGAATCAGTTGCATGAAACTTTAGGAACCAGACTGGAGTTTAGCACAGCTTTTCACCCACAGACGGATGGACAGACCGAGAGAGTCAATCAGATTTTGGAAGATATGCTGAGAGCTTGTGCACTGGATTATGGATCTAGTTGGGACGATAACTTGCCGTATGCGGAGTTTTCTTATAACAACAGTTACCAAACCAGTTTGAAGATGGCACCTTTCGAAGCCTTATACGGAAGGAGGTGCAGGACACCGTTGTCATGGGACGAAGTTGGAGACCGTCAATTCTTTGGACCAGATTTGATTAAGGAGTCTGAACGGAAAGTTAAGTTGATTCGCGAGAGGCTCAAGGTAGCCCAGTCTAGGCAGAAGAGCTACGCAGATTCTAAACGCAAGGAGACAGTCTACGAAACCGGAGACAGAGTTTATCTCCGAGTATCCCCACTTCGAGGAGTTAAGTGCTTTGGAGTTAAGGGAAAGTTAGCACCGCATTTTGTTGGACCGTATAAGATCTTGCAACGCATGGGAGAAGTCGCTTATAAGTTGGAATTACCAGAGGGACTGTCAGGAGTTCATGATGTATTCCATGTTTCTCAGCTGAAGAAATGTCACGCCGAGATGGCGGAGGTACCGCTAAGAGATACCGTGCCACTCGAAGCGATTCAGTTGAAGGACGACTTAACGTATGAGGAGAAGCCTGTCAAGATTCTCGATTATGCCAGCAGAGTTACCCGCAGCAAGGTTATCAAGTTTTGCAAAGTTCAGTGGAGCCACCACTCAGAGGATGAAGCCACCTGGGAAAGAGAAGAAGATTTGCTCAAGGACCACCCTCACCTATTTTCTAGCTAACCCGAATCTCGAGGGTGAGATTCATCTTAAGGGGGGTAGGTTTGTAACATCCCAAATTTTCAATTTGGAATGTTATACACTAGATCATCATGCATAGCATATTTTCTTGCATTTTGATCGATCCTAGAAATTTCACGCAACTCAAGGACCCACGGAGAGAGTTGGAGATTTCGTTATTTCCATATTTGAGAGTTTTCTCGAATTTGAAAAGAGGATCATTTGATTTATTTACTTCATCTTCAATAATTTTTCCAACATCAAAAAAATAAGAGAGGGAATAATATGACTTTCCCAAAGTTAGGAAAAATGAAGATTTAATAAATAAGTCAAATTTTGTTTGCCAGAGTTTTGTTTGCTTTTATTTGGATAGGGAAAAATGCGCGTTTTCAAAAATTGCATTTTAGGTCCGGAGTAAAGTTCATTTTGTTCGGCTCATTTTTAGGAGTCGGGGAAAATTTACTTTAGTAATTTTGGAGTTCGTTTAGATTTTCTTTCTTTTGTTTTTCTGCGCGCGTAACCGTTAAAAAAAAAATCTTGCAGCGCCCTGGGCCAAGGCCCAGCCAGCAGCCGGCCGGCCAGGCCATCGCCCCAGCCGCGCGCGCCAGGCGCTAGCGCCCCAGGCCGCCGCCTCTCGCTCGAAGCCGAGTCCCAGCGGGACTCTGCCCACCGTAGCCCCCCTCTTTCCTTTGTTTCGTTTTCCTTTTCCTACTCTATTTCTTGTCCCCTACCCCAAGTAATCCCCCCACCTATATAAATACACCCCAAACCCCCCCTCTCCTCACATCAATCCCAAGCCCCTCTCCTCCTAAGCAGCAGCGCGCAGCCCCAAGCCGCCGCCTTAGCCGCGCCGTCCCGCGCCCCTCACCCGCCGCCGCCGCCCTATAGCCGTCGTCGCCGCCGTTCGCCGGAGCCTCGCCAAGGTTGTCCCGCGCCGCGTCTCTTTTTCTCCCCTCGGTTCAGTTTTTCTTCTAAACCGTTCCGGTTCTTTCTTAACCGTTCCGGTTTTCTCTCGTTCTTTGTTTCGGTTTTCTTTTCCGAAAACCCTAGATCGGTTTTCGTTCTTCTTTCGGACCGTTCGTCTCAACAAACGTGATCACCGATTTTTCCACGGTTAACGACGCCCGTTCGTTTAACCGTTCATCTCTTTCTTTTCGTCGGATTTATTCCGCGATCGTGATCTTAGATCCGATCTTCGTTCTAGTCTTTCTTCTCGCTCGTTTATCGGAATCAGGTGATTCAAGCGCCTGGAGTTTCGTTTCGAAACTGCCGTTCCGTCTAATCAACTTAAACAAGTTTTTGCCCCGGTAAAATGTGACCTAGTTTCAACTTGCTAGAACCGAGTTGTTTTCTTCCGCCGTTTGTTTTCCGTTTCTTTGTTCGGTTCGTTCTTTCTTTGCAACCGGAGTTCTTAAGTTGAACTTCCTGGTTCGTTCTCTTGTTCAAGTTTTACCTGTGCATTAGATGAGTACTTATTGTATGCTTGTTGTTTGTCTGCAATAGATCACTCGGATTGCGCCGCTTGTTACTTCGAAACCCTAGGTCTCGCGGATCATCAGCAAAGGCAAGTAACACTTTGATCATACCTTTTTCTACAATCCATGTTTTATTGCATTAAATCAATCCTCTCACATTGCATGATTAGGATCTAATTAAATTGTGGGATGGGAAGTAGATGAGGTAGTACCTATCACCTGTATTATTATGAAACCTTTGGGAGTTACTTCTACGTTTGCTTATTATGCCATGCTATGCTAGTAGACGTGGATTGGGTGAGTGATATCCATGACAGATGTGAGTTGATAATTTTAATGGTTTATCTAAGGTGGCAACTTAAACACACATCTGGGTGGATTGAGGCACCTGATATCTATCAGGACTTGCCTGTTTTATTTTGGACCGCCACCCAGGCTCAAAGGGATCATAAGATCATTCATGCTAGAAACTTTCGTGTGCAGCCACATGCTACTATGGGCTCTGGCATAGTTGACTAAGTTGTGCGAACTCTTACGGGGTGGACTAGCAGATGTAGGGGTTGTAGGTGGTACGGTCTACCCCACATGTAAGGTGCTAGTGCTTCTGAAAGACTATGTCTCGGTCATCCGTTTCTCAAACACCATGTAGTGCGAGAAAACAAACGGAGGCGATCGAGTCATGTGGGGAAAAGTGCGCAAACCTCTGCAGAGTGTACAAACTAATCATGATTAGCCGTGTCCCCGGTTATGGACAACTTGAGTATCTAGTACTTGAATATCATGTGAATCTCAACATGTTACTTCTAATTAATGTTGTTGGGTTTTAATTGTTCACTTAATTGGGATCGGAATGCTGTCAACCATTCTCGATGTTTAACAACTACCTTGATAGTTAAATAAATTTATTCCTTTGCAGTAGGGAAAAACTGGCTTTACGCAAAACTGTAACCATAGAGCTTTCCACCAGCCAAATATGCATATAGTATAGCTGTTTCATTCCATTACTCTCTATGTGTTACATTGCCAGCATATTCCATGTGCTGACCCGTTTGCGGGCTGCAACTTCTCATGTTGCAGACTTTTCAGACGACGATTAAGGAGTTTTTAGGTCGTGGTTCTATACTCAGTGATGCCGTTGGAGTTGATGGACCCATTTATCTTCCGAGTCTTCCGCTGTTATCGTTATTAGATGGCCTTAAGCCATATTTATTGTAATAAGTTCTCTTTGAGACAACGATGTAATAAGTGTGTGATTGCCACTCTGCTATAAATCCTTCGATGTACTGTGTGGTGTCAGCATTACTGATCCAGGGATGACACCGGAGCACAGTAGACTTGATCCATTCGGGTCGGGTCGCCACACCCGATCCCCAATCTTCCCTGGCGGTGTTGCAAGCTGGAGTGAAGTGAAGGGGCATGGAGTATCCTTGTAAAATACCAGGTCTAGGTTCCATCCTGCTCCTGTGGCCTTTGGTGATATGCCATAGTGGAGCACGTCGTTGCCATTATTGAGCACTGGTCTGTGGCTAGCGGCACCTACAGTCCTCGCTATGCTAGTTGGGAGCTAGATGCATGCGAAGAGTGCGTCGGCGGCGATTTAGTGAATACGCTTGCATGACCGCCTGATCTAGAGGAGGTCCTCTGATTCCCCTGCTTAGTAAGGTTATCGTGGTCGTGAAGGAGAAGCGGGGAAAGATGGAGATCTAGATGGTGTTTGTGCTCATCACCGATGGCGACCGTGGAAGGGCTTTGGTGTCCACTGCCGCGGTCGATGCCAATCATCGCCATTGAATATGTCAGCCGAATGGTAACCTTGCTTCTTCCTCCCAGCCAAGAGCCAGATTGAGGCACTATATCTTCGTCTTGGAATTCATGGCATGGTACCCTGGAGGGCTCGCCGCACCATGTGGTGTCATGCCCGGTGAAGACAAGACTAGATTCGAGCTAGAGATGCCAAGGACTCGATTGCGATTTTCAATGGATTTGGAGGTCCTCTTTGTAATAGTCTGGGACCAGTTTGTTATGTCTGTTTCTTCGAGAGTCCTGTTACAAGATGATGTGATCCACTTCTAGTTAATGCAGCTTTTGGGTCCTTCTGTACCCTTTGTTTGTTCAAGAAAAAAACAAGGCGACGAGTCCTTCGAATTTAGTGCAATTGTAGGGAAATTTTGAAGACACCCAAATGCGTCTAAGAAAAGACAGACGCGTGCACAATACATGATCCGAACAGTATCACACTGATATATTTACTGTCTGTGCTTCCGATCATCCATACATCGGCCGACCGATCTAGCTCCTGCCGAAGGAGGCAGACGGGCCGAGCTTGGTGGCGCTGGCCCTCAGGACGTACTGGTGGTAGGCGGCTGCGATGGCGGCCCCGATGAATGGCCCCACCCAGAAGATCCACTGCAATGACATGACCGCAAAAGTAAGTAAGATGTCTTAGAGATATTTGAATTAATCTCCTCCTAATTGCACTTTCTAAAAACCGTGGCATATGTATGTAGAAGAAGATAGCACTATTAACTAGTTAGGCACGTTACAGCTAGTAGATTTTGTGCCGTCATTGGATGGTAGTTGGGAGTGGGAGCGGGACGATATTAGGCAGCGTGTACTGCTGCAACAATAGTTTTGTTCGCAGATGTCATATATACATTAGCTACAAGAGTGTAAATAAAAACATTTCAAGGCTAATCAGTGGGGAGTGGCATCGCTTGAGCTTGTTAATTAAGCGATCCTTATCCTGGGCCATTCTTCAAAATAATCTAGCTGTTCAGAGTTCTGATTGCTACTTTTGAACTTGTGAACGAGGAATACCACAAAGTTATGTCTAGTTTGATAAGGTATATAGTCCATGGACGAGGAACACCACACAAGTTCTGTTTTTTTTTTTTAAGTTTTAGTCTTCGAGGTGATTGTGACCACAACATATTAAAAGATTAACCCATTAAATTAGCAGAGACATGCGATAGTGTGTGGCGGTACGTACGTGGTCATCCCAGGCCTTCTCGTTGTTGTAGATCACGGCAGCTCCAAAGCTCCTTGCTGGGTTGATGCCGGTGCCGGTGATCGGGATAGTGGCCAAGTGCACCATGAACACCGCGAAGCCGATCGGCAGAGGAGCCAGCACCTGACCAATTCATTGCAACAAATTCAAAACCATATATGCAACAAAAGGTAGAGCTGTCTAGGAAGAAGACATGAATGTTTCCGTATGCATGCTTGATAAAGATGGCTCACCAAATCTAAGCAGTAAAAAATATTATAAAACAATCATATCAGCGAAAATTTTGACTTTCGCACTATGTCCCTATCTAGAGAATCGAACGTGCTCCTTGTATAGCGTTAATCACAAGCGGTTTGCCACCTCACAGCTGAGTTGATACATATATAATGAACCAAATTAACTAACTAGCAAGGGACTGGACTAGTGACTAGAGAATATTCAGAGAACTGCTTCGTCTGTATGTCCATGCAAAGCATCACTAGTTCATGGACGAAAGAAAATGAAATCAGTAGGCAGGCAGCGATAACTTACCGGGACGTGGGAGTCACGGGCGCTGCGCTTGGGGTCGGTGGCGGAGAAGACGGTGTAGACGAGTACGAAGGTGCCGATGATCTCGGCGGCGAGGCCGGTGCCCTTGGAGTAGCCGGAGCTGAGCTCGTTGGCGCCGCCGCCATAGCGCACGTAGAAGGCGCTCTGGAACCCCTTGACGAGCCCCACTCCGCAGATGGCGCCCAGGCACTGCGCGATGATGTAGAGCAGCGCGCGCACCAGCGACACCTTACGCGCCAGGAACAGCCCGAACGTCACCGCCGGGTTGATGTGGCCACCCGAGACGCCGGCGGTGCAGTAGACGAGCACGAAGATCATGCCGCCGAACGCCCAGGCGATGCCGAGGATGCCGACGCCGCTGCAGGCCGCGTCGGCAGCATTGGGGCCGGCGGGGTCCGCCTGGTGCTTGTACCCGATGACGGTGGCCACGGTGATGTAGAGGAAGAGCAGCGTGGCCACGAACTCGGCGATGACCGCGCGGTACAGGGACCACTTGGTCAGCTCCTCGGCGTCGAAGAGCGGCGCCGGCGGTGGGTCGGAGTAGTCCTTGGCCCCGTACTCCCCGCCGGGGGGCGCCGCCTCGATGTCCTTGGCCATCCTCTCTGCCTCGACTGATCGACAAGCTAGGGTGAGTGTCTCTGCTCAAGATGCTAATGCGCTGAAGCTCTGTGTAGTGGTGTGAGATGACGGGGGGAAGGTGAGGTATTTATGACGGCGAGGCGAGGGCGGCTACTGGCTCCCGGCGAAAGGCCGGCGTAGGGCGCTCGCTTTGGGATTAATTAGTCTATTTAGTGGCTGGGTTTATTAGTGGAAGCAGATGGCGTCTCCCATTAGTGTCTTGTTTCTAGGTTATAAACTTTGCCGCCCACAGCCCGGGTCATTACATCACTCCAGGGCAGCTAGCTCACTGCTGGCTGCGCCTAATACGGTGGAGCTTACATTTTAATTTTAATTAGTGGCCCAGTTTAATTAGTCTGGCGATGGGTGTATGCACATACGTACACGATCGATGGTTTGAGGTGATGGCAGATACGTCCTCAGCTTAATTGCCTGCTTTTTTTTCCTCTGCATCTCAGCGATGCATGCAACCACTTTATTAATTATTTATAATGACCTTATAAAGTAATACATCAGTAAGTCTGAAGCGACCATCTTGACAATGTCTGTCGTTAGTTCTATCCACTCGATGAAGGAGTGCCGATAGTCTGAGCCTAATACCAAACAGACCTCGCACCTAAGCCTAATATCTAAAACCGGAGGCCCCAACCAAGCCATATACCTGGTCTGGTGCACACAACAATCCGACGCACTCACAGAGGCCGCCGCCGTCGTCTTTCATCGATCCATCTTCAGAGCAGGTACTAACGCCACGACCTTGCCAGGTCTGCCATCGACATCACCACGACGCCAGACAGCGCCATCCTCCTTCGCGAGTCTGTCTACACACATCGAACGCCGAGACTCCACCGCGCGTCGCCGAGATCCACAGTCGTTGATGCATAAGATGAAACACCGCTCCATCAAAGATGTTGTCCGCTGGTCACTCGAGTTCGTGCACACCTCCGAGGCTGACGCCCCCAAGGGAAAAACGATGCAAGAGCGTCGCCGTCATCCGATCTACCGATCTAGAGTTTCCCTCAAAGGTAAGAGATAGAGGTCTGGAACTTCTTCACGGCCCCGCTAAGTGTGTTGTTATGCATTGGTAAGTAATCAAAATGTAGGCATGGGAAACGCACAATTACTGAATTACGGATTGCACTCTGGAGCCCTGCGAACAAAGAGAACTTGTTAGCTACGAGTAAGCTGTTTTACAGTGGCAGCTGGAGTGAAGATCGAACTGGAGACATTGCTACAAGTCATCAGTCTCACAGGTTTGCTACGAGCATTTGGCGGGAATTTTGTATTGTCGCCATTTGTCTGGGTTCTCCACTAGTGAACAAATGCTTAATCAGCGGTTTGGTTGCTAATCATGCGCAGGCACGTCACAAGAACCACCCTCTAATTGAAGGGGGTATCTACTTAAAGTTTCTATCCGAAACTTTGATTAATCCTACTAAAATGTTGCGTCATGTGCCAGCATCGGTTGTATGTAATGTAACAAGCTACCACTAGTCCAGAACAGCAGCCATCCTGATACACACAATCGGAACAGAAACTTGTGGTGCAGCAGCGTTTCCGTTGCGCGCGTCACCACAGTTTGGATGCCCCTTTCGCCATCCTTATCGAGCGACAGTGAGGCTGGCCCATAATCTCCAGAAGCTGCACGAGAGTTCGACCGAATCACGACCTCGTGAAACCCCTCCCGGGTTTGCATGCCGTTGTTTCGTGTACGAATTTGGCTTCCGGTCCAGGTCGTTTTTCATCAGCATGGAACCGAAAGTGAAGAAGCCCCATCAATGATCGCCTTCCCCCGTCTTCCCCGAATTTCCATTCACTGATTCACAGGACGGTGGGTGAACTTCTTTTTCCCCTCCTGAAGCGCGATGGGCGTGCGGTGGGCGACTCATGGTGGTGGACGAGCATGCGCAAGAGAACAACGAGCACCGCCGACCAATCCGCCGGTGACACTGACATATGCTTCCTCCGTTCCAAAATAGATGACTCAACTTTATACTAACTTTAGTATAAAGTTGAGTCATCTATTTTGGAACGGAGGGAGTAGTATAATTTTGTGGAGAGGAATGGATGGGGTGAGCCGGACGGCTCCAGTCCTATTCAGCCCCAATTATTTTCTTGTGTTTCATGGTTTCAACAACCGCGCTAGCTAGGCTGGCATATCAGGACGATGGGTTCTTTGGTTTTCTAGCTATAAAACAAAGCCGGAATTCGCTTCCATGAGCAAACAAACAAACTGACCAATGGGATGGGTGGTCCATTATTCGACCAACCCGTAGCAATCGGGCAGGCAGAATTTATATGCGCGGAGAAGGATGGCCCGGCGGTAAACGAGGTCCTTCAAATTCAACATAATTAGCCACAATTTTTCCGCCGCCAGATTGTTACTCCATCCGTTCATAAATATAAGATGTTCTAGCTTTTTTTTAATTGGACGTATATAGACATCTTTTAGTGTGTTCGTTTATTTCATTTTGCATGTAGTCCATATTAAAATATTCAAAACATCTTATATTTGTAAATATTTTTCGCGAATACGTAGAGGATGCGTATCTTTCCATTGATAGAGGGGGAGAGTTTGTACAGCATGGGATTACAAGAGCTAGCTAAGCCATGTACACAAGAAGGCATGGAAGCGAGCCTGGAGCAGAACAGACATGGGGTTGCTCAGCCCCAATGATTAATTGAGCTATCTCTCAAGAATGATGTTGTGCAGTCCGGTGGCGCCGGCCTTGGCCCATATGCGTGCTTCGTCTCGAATGGTGTCGGAGAGCCGGGTGATGGAGGGCTGCTCACCGTCGAAGATGCAAGCGTTCCGGTGTTTCCAAAGCCACCACGCCGTGAGGATGATAAGGGAGGCCAAACCCTTTCGCGTGGGAGATGGAGAGCGGTTGCAGGTCGTCTCCTACCAGGTGAAGAAGTCCGCATCGCTGCTTGGGATGTCGGCGGTGGAGCGAACCCAACCAAGCACCTCGTACCACATTTGGCGGGAGAAGGGGCAGCCCACCAGGATATGTTGCATTGTCTCCTCTTCCTGGTCACAGAATGTGCAGCGGTCCTCGTGCGGGAGGCCATGTCGAGCAAGTCTTTCAGATGTCCAGCATCGGTCTTGTAGGGCCAGCTACATGAAGAATTTTATGCGAAGTGGTGCCCAGGGCTTCCACGTTAGCCGCCAGCGGTGGTCTTGACAAGCGCCGAGGAAAAGCGCTTGGTAACACGAGCTAGCCGAGTAGGTAGTAGAAGGAGTCCAGCGCCATTGGAGGGAGTCAGGGGAGTCGGAGAGGGGGACCTGGCGGACGCAGCGCCATAGGTCGACGTATTGGATGAGAGCAGCGGGGACTAGGGCGCCCTGGATGTCTCGGACCCAGGAGCGCTGGAGTAAGCCGTCATGCACCATACAGGTTTTGCACTGCCGCCGCGGGACAAGTGCAAGGATGAGCGGGGCGATCTCAGCGACCGAACGACCATTGATCCAGTGGTCACCCCAGAACCTGCAGGTGCGACCATTGCCGATAGTCCAAGAGGTAGATGCACGGAAGATGGCCGAGACGGCAGGGTCATGGGGGATGTGGAGGTGGCTCCATGGGCGCGATGGGTCGGTGAACTTGAGCCAAAGCCAGCGGGTCCTGAGCGCGATGCCGGTGCGTTGAAGGTCGCGGACGCCGAGACCTCCGAGGGAGAGCGGGCGGCATACTCTTTGCCAATTGACCAAGCATTGGCCGCCTTTGGCATCGGTGCTCCCGGCCCAGAGAAATCCGCGGATGATCCGGTTGGCTTGCTTTAGGATGGAGGGGTTGAAGGCGATGGCGGTGAGGAAGTGAGTGGGGATGGCGCAAAGGACGTGCCAGACGAGAGTGAGGCGATCTCCTCGGGAGAGCAATGAGGCGCGCCAGGTGGAGAGCTTTCGCTCTAACTTGTGGATGATCGGCATAAGGCTCGTGGTGGAAGGCTTGCAGATGGACAGGGGGAGTCCCAAATATTGGATAGGGAACTGCTTCACCGGGCATTGCATCTCGGCAGCAATGGTCGCTATGTCCTCATCGTTGCATTGGATGGGAGTGGCCGAACACTTGCTGTAGTTGGTGTGGAGGCTGGAGGCCAACCCAAATACACGAAGAAGCTCTCGAACAGCGGATATGTCGTGGTGGTCTGGGCGGCAGAAGACGATGACGTCGTAGGCTTACAGGGAGATGCTGGAGGCCGCGTGTCTCGTGGTGAGCCGTTGGATGAGGCCAAGCTCAACAGCACAGATGAGCATGGAGTTAAGAACGTCGATGACGATGGTGAAGAGCATCGGAGACACCGGGTCGCCTTGGCGACGGCCACAGGCG
>NC_057797.1:626621126-626767242 GCF_018294505.1 Triticum aestivum
GGAGGCGGTGGATAGAAGGATCGATATCCAATCAGGCCAACGCTGGCCGAACCCCAAGTGCTGCAGGGTTTTGAGGAGGAAGGGCCAGGAGACGCTATCGAAGGCCCGCGCAATGTCGAGCTTGAGGAGCATGCGAGGGACCTTGAGGTTGTGGAGCAGGCGTGCCGTCTGCTGGACGAGGAGGAAATTGTCATGAATACACCGGCCGGCGATAAAGGCGCTTTGGTTGGTCGAGACTATGGCCCCAAGCCGAGGAGCGAACCGGAGAGACAACACCTTCGCAAAGAGCTTTGCAATGAGGTGGATCAGGCTAATGGGGCGGTAGTCCGAAAGGGTGGCGGCGTACGGGCGCTTGGGTAGAAGAGTGAGGAGCGCTTCATTGAGCTTCTGGAAGCCTCGCCCAATGGCGGCGTATAATTTGTCGAATGCCTCACACATGTCATGCTTGATAGTGCCCCAGCAGGCAAGCAGGAACTTGGCCGTGAATCCGTCTGGGTCGGGAGCCTTTCTAGTAGGTAGGCATTTGATGGCCCTCCAAATCTCGCCCTCAGTGAAAGGCGTCTCCAGATCGGTAAGGTCGAAAGTTTCCGTACGCAGGAGGGATTGGTTTAGAGAGACGGCGCGTTCCTCGGAAGAGCCAAGGACGTTGGCAAAGTAGTTGTATGCGGCTTCGGCCATATGGGCGTGCTCGGAGACGGAGTGGCCATCCACTTGGAGGGAGGAGATGAGGTTTCGCTGCTTCCGTCGTGAGGCGTGTACACTCAGGTAGGACAGCAGGGAGTCACGGAGCTAGGATAAACGAGACCGCTGGCGAGAGATGGAGCGATCAAGGGAAGCCAGCCCCAAGTAGGCGCCTTTAAGCTTGCGTCTGAGCCACGCCTCGAGGTGAGAAAGCGGGCTAAAGTCTTGCACGGGATCTAGACGGGCGATGAGCTCGCGCGCGACCTGCAGCTGCATGGAGATACCGCCCACCGTGCGCGCACTCCAGCGTTGTAGATGCCTCGCGGTGGCCTTGAGGTGGGCCACGATGCGCCGGAAGGGGTCCGCATCCAGGGGGTCGAGTTCCAAGCTTCCGAGACCGTGTCGTGGAAGCCCTCTAGCTTCGGCCAAAAGTGCTCGAAATGGAACCTACGCGCCCCCATGGGGCGGGCTGCACAATCAACCACCAACGGGCAGTGGTCGGATGCCGCGGAGAAGAGGCAGTGTAAGAGGCAGTGTGGGTGCACTACCTCCCAACCGGAAGTACATAAGATTCTGTCGTTGCGCACGAGAGTCGGCATGTCACGCTCACTAGACCAAGTGTAGCGGCGCCCGTGCAGGTACATGTCGCGGAGCTCCTTGTCGACAATGAAGCGCCGGAATCGGTTCATGATGCGATGGTTCAGATTCGGGGTGTTCTTGTCGGCTGCCAAAGTGATCATGTTGAAGTCGCCACCGAGGAGCCAAGGCCCGATGCGTGACTCGCGCACATCATGGAGGTCGGCAAGGAAGTCAAGTTTGGCCTCATCATCTTGGGGACCATACACGCCGGTGAGCCACCAGTGCCCTCTACCATCGACGGGGGAAACTAGAGTGGTGACGTGGTGTTCTCCTATCAGCGGGTTGGAGAGGGAGACGTGCGATCTGCGCCAAGCAAGGACGCCGCCGCCACGTGTGCTGGAGGCCGGTAGAAAGAAGAAGTCCTCAAAGGATGGTCCGAGGGTGTCGAGGATCGTGGAGTCTGATATGTGGGCAAGTTTAGTCTCTTGCAAGCACACAATGGAGGGGGCGGCAACGGAGATCACGCTGCGGACGGCCGAACGCTTAGCGCCAGAATTTAAGCCACGCACATTCCAAAAGATGATCTTTAGGTTGTGATCCATAAACAGAATTGGGGGGGGGGGCATTGAGAGCACAACAAGCAAGACGGCTACGCCTCTACGAGGCGAGACACGGTCCGGGAACACGAGGCCGGCGCACGTCCGGGGAGGTCCCATCCGAAGAAATCAGGAAAAGCCTCGACCACGTCCTCCGCCAAAGGCCGCTCGAACAGGTGGGCGTATCTGTGTAGCACCTCGCTTGGGATGGGCGCGTTGTCATCCTTGATCAGCCCCAAACGACGCAGAAGGACCCGCTTCGCCTTCATCTCGGAGTTGAGGCCCTGGTCAGCTTTGGCGATCCTGAAGCTTCATCGGGGTGTGAAGTCAGCGGGAAGCTCATGCCGGCGCCGGTGCGGCGGTGCGGCCAGAAGTGGCTGGGGGCGGATGGCAAGCACGTCCACAAACGCAGCCAAGGAGGGGGAGCCGATGTCTGAAACCGGGTGCGGTGCAACACTTTGTGATGGGGGGCAGTTTGGCGAGCGAGCGGGGGGCGCAGCGTCAGGTGAAGGGCCATGCATGTGCATGCCGTTGGGCTCCGGGCCGTCATCAGCCAACCGCGCCTCGCGCGGGTGCACAGGAGCCAGCAAATCAGAAGCAGCCGCAGCAGTGGGGTCAGGGGAAAGTGTGGGACAGACCGAAGGCTCAGGAACCCCAGCGAGCGCAATCGCTGGTTGGTCGACCACCGGATCCAATCCCATGGCGGTATTTGCAGGGGGCCCATGGGGGTGGTTCGGGGCGAGCGCAGGTGCGGATTGGTCGGGCGTCTGGTCCGAGGCCGGAACGGCATCCAAAGCGGGCCCAGGGGGGATTCGTTCGGGGTGGAAAGGGCAGCAACCTTGTCGGGGCCGTCGGAATCCTCCCGTTGGGGGGGGGCTCGATTAGCCTGCAGGGCACGGGCTGCGCGGGGGCTGCACACGCATCGGGCGACCGGCCATTATCGCGGAGCGGGGGGGGGAGGCCAGAATTGCGGTCGCATTCAAATCCTGGGTGGGCCCAGGTGACGGGTCGACGAACGCACGTTCACCAATTGGCGACTGATCCTGTCGAGCGGGTGCGTCGCGTTGGGCCAGGGCCAACACCGAATCAGCTGGCGCGCCCAGGCGCAGACGGGCAGGGACCCTCGCGACGTCAGCGACGGCCCCAGGGTGGGGCCCGAGGATGCCCACCCAAGACCGGCACAGCGGGGGGCCGTGAGCACGGCGGCGATGCTGGCGGCGGCCGCGCCGACTGCCAGGCGGGGGAGCAGCACCATCACCGGCCGGGGGAAACACGTGACGCTGAGGCCACCGTGGAGGGAGGGGTGGGGAGTCAGGTGCAGATCCAGGGTCACCGGCCGCCGGCGACGGCGTGGGCGGCAAGGGGCGGCGGAAGTCGACACATTCCGCGATGTGGATGCGGATCGGGAACCTGGCGAGGCCAAGGGAGAGCCGCTCGGCACGATCATGGTCGGCCTCAGGCAGCACGGCGTCGTCGTCAGGAAGGAGGAGCTCCATGGTGCGCGGCACATCATCGGGGTTGGTCGTCCAGGCGGTGAGCTTGAAGATGGACATGTCAGACATGCTACGCGTCTCAGGGGCGAGGTGCTCCACGTTGCAGAACGGCGAAAGCAGGAATTCGGCGATGGAGCGAAACCATGCGTGATCCGGGATGCCATAGAGCTCCAGCGAGAGGAGGAAGCATGCGGTCACCGGCTCGGACCCGACGTTCCGGCCCCAAGGATGGAAGATGAGGCGGAAGCGTCGCGTGCGCGCACGACCGGCGAGGGCGACACGGCGGCGCAGCGCGGGGTTGGGGAACCGGACAAGGAAATCCTTCGGCACATGACGATGAACGGAGAAGTCCCTTGTGGACAGTGAGAACTGGGAGCAGATGACGACGGAGACCTCGTCGCAAGATACGCCGGAGCGGCAGCCGGCCACCGTGACAAGGAGGGCGCGCTCCAGGTCTCGCTCCGCAGCAAGGACCTCTGCGGACTACGGCAGGAAGCAGATGGCGGCGGCCGGGCGGCGCGTAGGGTGCCCGGAGAACTGGGTGGCCTGGGAGGAAGCAGAGCCCACGGGCGACGCCGAGCGCAGGGGAGCCGAGGACCCGGAGCCCACGGGCGACACCGACCGCGAGTGAGTCGAGGACCCGGAGAACACGGGCGTTGGCAGACTTGAGGAGGTGCGGGTGGCGGCGACGGAGCCGGCGAGGAAGGAGCCGGAGGCGGCCGTGGCCGGCAGCCCGGAAGACACGGGCGTCTGCAGCCCCGAGGACGTGCGGGTGGTGGCCGCGGAGTCCGCCCCAGGGACATTGGCCAGGAGTGACGCGGCGGGGAGGGGAGGACAGAGGCCGATGGAGAGGCGCGGAGGCGCAGCGGGGGCGGGCCAGACCCGCCAGACGAGGAGGCGGACGGGGGGCGGACAGTGCACTCCTTGCCCTTGTGCCCGTAGAACCTGCAGCGCGCGCAGCGGATGCTCGGTGCTAAAGCAGCGAGGGCATTCCCCCTCACAGAGCCAGGAAGGGCGCTAGCGGGAGGGGTCGCCGGTGCCTCGGCGCGGGCGGCGAGGAGGGGCACGGGGGCGGGGGCGCTTCTTGCCCTGGGCCACAGACCAGCTACCACACGGGGCGGGCTCGGCATCTGTCCGGCAAATCTCGAAACGGAGCACGCGACCGGCAGTCGGCGGCGAGGGCGTGGGGGCCGGGGCCGCGGGTGACGCAGGCGCGGGGTTGGGGGAGGCGGCCGGCGAGGGCGCAGGCGACCGGCGAAGGGCCAGCCTGTAGGACATGGCAGAGGCGGCGGATCCGTCGGAGGAGGGGCTCGATTCGAGCCAGCGAACCTCGCGGAAGCGCTCCACAGCGGGAGGCGACGGAGAGGCCATGAGGAGGTGGACGGCGGGGCCGGGGTGGCCGGCGCAGGAGGGGGGGATGGGCGCCGGGGCCGGAGTGGCCGTCGGCGAGGCAGAGAGCGGGAGCGGGAGGAGCGGGAGGGGGAGGAGGTCTGCTGGAGCAATTGACTAGTTACTCACCAACATACTTGCAATATAAAAATCATAAGTTTGATGTGTGTGTGTTTATAAGTTTGAATAGAGGGAGTACTTGTTATATGTGTGTGTGTTTATAAGTTTGATGTATCTACTCTGAGATGTAGGTGCGCTATTAGATAGATATTTTTGAAATTTAAGAAAATCATGGAACCAGTCATATTATGAAAAAAAGGTTGTTTTCCTTGAAATTTAATTACCTCAACACATGCACAAGGATAGCATGGGCAACTCGTGCCGGGGAGAACGGAGAATGTTACCACACTAGAAGGAGGCACACTGGCCACCACCATCATGGTCACACAACCTAAAAGATCGAGATGTCTGGTATATGAGATTATCAAATATTAACAGTGTTAAGAGATATCTTGAAGATGAAGATAAAAATTGGAAAACAAAACTTGATAAAAAATACATTAAAAATGCCCCCAACATCTTTGCCTGCAAAGCTCATAAACCCTCTAGGTTTTGGCAGGGGGTTATGAGGGCTAGTAAGGCATTTGGCAGCAAAGTTTTTTTAAATTGTGGTAATTGAAAACCACAGTATTACTCTAGATGGGCAAAAAATACTACAGTTTTCTAAAACCAATGTTTTTCTCAGTTTTATATGTGTTTGGTTGCTGCTGTTTAACCAAAGTTTTGACCAAGTATTTTATCATGGATGACTGAATAATTAGCGGCTGCTAACGTCGACCGGCTGCATGCAGCTGCCATGCACACGATCAGTCAACTAGATTGAAGAAATACCATCCTAGGAGTAGTCAACTAGTAGATTGAAGTAATACAATCCTAGGAGCGTGTTGCCATTATATGTCTATATACGTGCATGTACTTTGAGCCGGTCCTAAATTTTTTGTGCGTGTATATGCGCCATTTATACTGAATCGGCTAGTTAGCTAGCATATATGACCTGCTGATTATGAGTGTACTCCAAAAGGATCAATCAATCTAATCCGTGCGCTACTCGCGGGAAATATATAGGCAGCCAAGGACTCGAGAAATAGCTTGTTGCGGACGAGTGTCCTCCCTGGTGGTGAGCTTGATTCAGTCATGGCACTGCAGAGAGATAGAGAGACTCGCACGCGATGCCGGCTGGAAGGTAGACTAATCAAACTGAATCGGCTATAACCAGGAGATATAATATGATCGTTTACCATATAAGAGAAAGAGGAAAAATAGGATGGGATCACTCTGAATATTTTTATCTCAATGTAGACCGCAACGTCAAGTGTGATCTCCCGGAAAATTTCTCTCCATTCTGTTTTAAAAAAAGAGGTCGGGACCTCTTTTTCGAATACTGCAAAAAAACATGGTTTCTAGCATACCGTGGTTTCCAAAACTTTGGTTTTTTTTTAAGCCAAACGCATCAAAGTATTCAAAACCATGGTATTTTTCAGAAACCACGGTATTCTTAGAAAACTTTAAAAAAACTTTGCTGCCAAACGCAGCCTTAAGTTTGGTTATAGATGGGTAATTGGCAATAATAATGAAAAAAAAGGTTTTAGGAAGATATATAGTTTGGGGTTTCCCCTTTATCTGTCCAGTCTTGGCCTTTATACATTATTAAAACAATCAACAATGTGCTAGTATTTCAGAGGTCTGGGATGGCATTAGCATTAAACTCGCTTTAGGAGAATTTTCACCCCCAAAATGATGGAATCATGGTATTCCCTTGAACCAATCGTCCAATCTGTATCACTTGTCACCGACACTGACTATAGTCTGGCAATATGAGGCTAAGGGAGAGTGATCTACTAGCTCTTCTATAAGATAATTAATTTCATAGGGATTCGGTCTATTTACATACCCTCTGTTTGGTCAATAGTTGTTCCTCGAAAGGTTCGGGTCTTCCTGCATCTCCTTTCTCATAATAAGCTCATGATTAGGGACAACTTGCTTAAAACTTGAATAAACCTCCGAATTATGTGTTATGTGGTGACCATGAAATTATCTCCATCCGTTTTTGACTGTGCATCGCTAAAACCATTTGGGCGCAAATGTCTAAGATGTTGGGTGTTTCTGTAGATTCTTATTACTTTTCTATTGCCAAATATTGGCTTGCCAGTAAGAATCATGTTGTGCTCAAAGCTACATGTTCTTGCATTTTGTGGTGCATTTGGAAAACTAGAAATGCACACATATTTGATAATGCATCCTAACCTAACTTTAAACAGGTATGGTGGTTGATCATAGTGACTTTGAAAATGGAGGATTTTGCACAAGGAGAAACATATGGAGAAAGTATACTTGGTCTCTCGGACAATTTCCTCCTCGACTAGAGAATCTCAACTTCTAACTATGGGGGAGAGAGATTTGAGCCTTGGTTATATCGCATAAATCAACAATGCTCTTCTCTCCTGCCTATTGCTGCTAGATAAAAAATTTGTGCTGCTGGATGGGAGGGATTAGTCTCTATCCCCTTCCCCCCTCTCCTAGCCTGAAATACCTGAAGCCCTTTTCCCTATGCCCTTGCATTCCACTGGAGATCGGTGACTCTCCTGATCAATCTTTGCTAAATAAATTCAAGAGAACTCCTACACATACTGAGAACTCTGGATGGAATATCTCGGGTTAGACCTGGAGAACGAGCTATACTTAAAGGACTTCAGTTGTTGAGATGTTTCCAAGGTCTTTTGGTTTACTTCCTTCAAGTGATCTAATTAGAAAACTTGTGTAATTTGTCTTTATTTTGAGGCGGTTTTTGGCCTTTGTAGGCCATTGTCTTCCTTTTTAGCTGTAATTTGAATACTGGATGATTTGTGAACTTATTGGTTTCATGTTTAATGGAACCAGGGGGGCTATTTGCCTTCCTGATGATCTAACAAAACTATTGTTCAACCTACAAGTTATGAGGCTTTTAAAGTGAAACTATTCGACCAACTAGCTAGAACAAGCATTAAGCAAGAAACATATTGTAAGCTAGAAAGTAAAGAGTTGCTCGACTCTTTATTGTAAAAGAGAGAGTATAGAGCTAGAGAATGAGGACACGAGATGTATCTTGAAGTTCAAGTATTCATCATGACTCTGCGTCTACATTGGAGAGGCTTGGTAATTAGTCCCATAGTCACTTAGACTCCACATTTTCCTTATCTAAGTATATGAAGAAATCGCACAGTCACTCATGGCGGATCTTAAGGTGATTCACAATGTCAGATTGGCCCTTTGATGGCCCCGATCCACTAACAAGGCCGACATGCACCCATCAGTGGTAAGTAATACCATTGACGGTCGGACAATTATCCATCGGTGATGACCCTCCCGGGCAGCCGAAAGCATTTCCACTAATGGGTCACCCCAGTGGACCTCTAGTAATGTTTCCACAGAGGTCCCTGGTAATCGCACTGTTGAAATCACTGTAACATTAACATGTGCCCTCCATTTAACGGTTGGTGGTGACTGCATTGATAACCCACATGTATAGGGGATGAATTGTAGCCTTTCTCGATAAGTAAGAGTGTCCAACCCAACGAGGAGCTAAAGGTAGAACAAATATTCCCCCAAGTTCTATCGACCATCGACACAACTCTACGCACGCTTAACATTCGCTTTACCTAGAACAAGTATGAAACTAGAAGTACTTCATAGGTGTTGTAGGATAGGTTTGCAAGATAATAAAGAGCACATAAATAAAAATTAGGGGCTGTTTAGATAAAAGTACAATTAAGTTAGTATAGCAAGTGTGGAAAAGTAGTGGTAGGAGTTGTGGAATTGCCCCTAAGCAATTGACTACGTTACTAGACCGATAACAAGTTTTATGTGAGAGAGGCCACTGCTAGCATGTCAACCCTTACTTGGAATTCTATGCACTTATGATTGGAACTATTAGCAAGCATCTGCAACTACTAACGTTCATTAAGGTAAAATCCAACCATAGCATTAAGATATATTGGTCCCCCTTCAATCTCGTATGAATCAATTTCTATACTAGGCTGAAGCTGCTATCACCCTTGCCCTCCAATACATAGTCCTATAATCATACAAATAACCCTATGGTGTGATCCACACACGCGCTCATATGATGGGCACCAAAGGACAGCAACATAACCACAAGCAAATTAAACCAATCATTGCAATTCACCAATCACCGATAGGACAACAAAAATCTACTCAAGCATCATAGGATGGCAACACATCATTGGATAATAATATGAAGCATAAAGCACCATGTTCAAGTAGAGGGTACAGCGGGTTGCGGGAGAGTGGACCGCTGAATATAGATGAGTGAAGGTTATGAAGATGTTGGGGAAGACGATGGAGGTGTTGGTGTAGATCGCCGTCACACGATGATTTCCCCGGGGGCGTTCCGACGCCACCGAAAGAGAGGGGGAGAGAGCCCCCTCCTTCTTCTTCTTCTGCCTTGAACTCCCCCCTAGATGGGAGGACAGTTTTTACTCTGGTCCTTGGCATCCATGGGAGCGAACGGGCGGGAGCCCCTCTGAGATTGGATATCTCTCTGTTTCCCTCTGTTTCTGCGTTCTTAGATTCTAGCCTTTCACCGTTTCTTAAATTCACGGAGATCCATAACTCCGATTGGGCTGAAATTTTAACACGATTTTATCCGGACATTATCTTTCTTGCGACGAAACAAGGGCACCAACCGCCTTACAGGGCCCCACAAGCCTCCCACGTGCGCCCGGCGTAGGGAACGCGCCCCTAGGGCTTGTGGGCCCCTCGGGCACCGCCCCATGCTGATTATTTTCCCAAAAATCACATATAATCCAAAAAAATCTCCATAAGTTTTTATCGTGTTTGGACTCCGTTTGATATGGATATTCTGCGAAACAAAAAACGTGCAACAAATAGGAACCGACACTGGGCACTGGATCAATATGTTAGTCCCAAAGTTAGTATAAAAAGTTGCCAAAAGTATATGGAAGTTGTAGAATATTGGCATGAAACAATCAAAAATTATAGATACGACGGAGACGTATCAGCATCCCCAAGCTTAATTCATGCTCATCCTCGAGTAGGTAAATGATAAAAAATATAATTTTTGATGTGGAATGCCACCTAGCGTAATCTTGATCTCATAATCTAATCATGGCATGAATATTAAGATACGAGTGATTCAAAGCAAAAGTTTATCATTTGACATAAAGACAATAATACTTCAAGCATACTAAAGCAATCATGTCTTCTGAAAATAACATGGCCAAAGAAAGTTACCCCTATAAAATCATATAGTCTGGCTATGCTCCATCTTCATCACATAAAGTATTTCATCATGCACAACCCCGATGATGAGCCAATCAATTATTTCATACATTTAATGTTCTCAAGCCTTTTCAACTTCCACGCAATACATGAGCGTGAGCCATGGATATAGCACTATAGGTGGAATAGAATATGATGGTAGAGGTCGTGTGGAGAAGACAAAGAAGGAGAAAGCCTCACATCGACGCGGCTAATCAATGGGTTATGGAGATGCCCATCAATTGAAGTCAATGCGAGGAGTATGGATCGTCATGCAACGGATGCACCAAGAGCTATAAGTGTATGAAAGCTCAGACTGAAAACTAAGTGGGTGTGCATCCAACTTGCTTGCTCATGAAGACGTCGGGCATTTGAGGAAGCCCATCATTGGAATATACAAGCCAAGTTCTATAATGAAAATTCCCACTAGTATATAGAAGTGATAACTCAAGAGACTCTCTATATGAAAAACATGGTGCTACTCTGAAGCTCAAGGGTGGTAAAAAGATAGTAACATTGCACCTTCTCTCTTTTTCTCTCATTTTTTTTATTTTGGGCTCTTTGGCCACTTTTTATTTTTGTAAGTCCGAAGTCTCATCCCGATGTGAGGGAATCATAGCCTCCATCATCCTTACGTCACTGGGCCAATGCTCTAATAATGATGATCATCACACTTTTATTTACTTACAACTCAATATTAAAACTCGATATCTAGAACAAAGTATGATTCTATATGAATGCCTCTGGCAGTGTACCAGGATGTGCAATGATCTAGCATAGCAAAGATATCAAAAAATGGACAACCCATGAAAATATCATGCTAGCTATCTTACGATCATGCAAATAAATATGACAATGAATGCTCAAGTCATGTATATGATGATGATGGAAGTTGCATGGCAATATATCTCGGAATGGCTATGGAAATGCCATGATAGGTAGGTATGGTGGCTGTTTTGAGAAAGATATAAGGAGGCTTATGTGTGATTGATACGTCTCCAACGTATCTATAATTTTTGATTGTTCCATGCTATTATATTATCTATTTTTGATATTTTTTATATGCATTAATATGCTATTTTATATGATTTTTGGGACTAACCTACTAACCTAGAGCACAGTGCCAGTTTCTGTTTTTCCTTGTTTTAGAGTTTCACAGAAAAGGAATACCAAAAGGAGTCCAAACGGAATAAAACTTTTGCAATGATTTTTCTTGGACCAGAAGACACCTAGGAGACTTGGAGTGCAAGTCAGAAGAGCCGCGAGGCGGCCACAAGGGTGGAGGGCGCGCCCAGGGGGTGGGGCGCCCCCCAGCCTTGTGGGCCCCTCGGCGACCTCCTAACCTAGATCTTCCTCCTATATATACTCTTAGACCCCAAAAGCATCCAAGGGAGCAACGAAACCACTTTTCCACTCCCACAACCTCTTGTATCCGTGAGATCCCATCTTGGGGCCTTTTCCGGCATCCTGCCGGAGGGGGATTCGATCACGGAGGGCTTCGACATCAACACCATTGCCTCTCCGATGAGGCGTGAGTAGTTTACTTCAAACCTACGGGTCCATAGCTAGTAGCTAGATGGCTTCTTCTCTCTCTTTGATTCTCCATACAAAGTTCTCCTTGATGTTCTTGGAGATCTATTCGATGTAATACTCTTTTGCGGTGTGTTTGCCGAGATTCGATGAATTGGGGATTTATGATCAGCTTATCTATGAATATTATTTGAATCTCCCCTAAATTCTTTTATGCATGATTTGATATCTTTGCAAGTCTCTTCGAACTATCGATTTGGTTTGGCCAATTAGATTGGTTTTTCTTGCAATGGGAGAAGTGCTTAGCTTTGGGTTCAATCTTGCGGTGCTCGGTCCTAGTGACAGAAGGGGAATCGACATGTATTGTATTGTTGCCACCGAGGATAAAAATATGGGGTTTTCATCATATTGCTTGAGTTAATCCCGCTACATCATGTCATCTTACTTAATGCGTTACTCTGTTCTTATGAACTTAATACTCTAGATGTAGGCAGGAGTCGGTCGATGTGTGGAGTAATAGTAGTAGATGCAGAATCGTTTCGGTCTACTTGACACGGACATGATGGCTATATTCACGATCATTGCCTTAAATATCGTCATAACTTTGCGCTTTTCTATCAATTGCTCGGTAGTAATTTGTTCAGCCACCGTAATAATTTCTTTCTTGAGAGAAGCCTCTAGTGAAACCTATGGCTCTCGGGTCTATTTTACAACATATTAGTTTCCCGTCAACTTTCCCAATTTTTGTTGTTGTTCCCTTACTTTGCAATCTTTTACTTTCTGTTCCATAAACCAAAAATACCAAAAATATTACTCTACCGTTTATCCATCTCTATTAGATCTCACTTTGCGAATAACTGTGAAGGGAGTGACAACCCCTTTGTCGCGTTGGTTGCAAGTTGGTGTTTGTTTGTGCAGGTATTCGGTGTCCTGTTGCGTTGGCTCCTACTGGCTTGATACCTTGGTTATCAAAACTAAGGGAAATACTTACGCTACTTTGCTGCATCACCCTTTCCTCTTTAAGGGAAAAACCAACACAAGCTCAACAGGCAGCAAGAAGGATTTCTGGCGCCGTTGCTGGGGAGATCTACGCCAAGCCAAGACATACCAAGTACCCATCATAAACTCTCACCCGTCGCATTACATTATTCGCCATTCGCCTCTCGTTTTCCTCTCCCCCACTTCTAAAACGATTTTCGAAAATATTTGCCTTTTCTTTGCCCTCTTTCCATTTTTCTTTTTGTTTACCTTGATGTCTTATTTGGCTCATTTGCTCATTTGGTTGGAATAATTGTGTATTTATTGCAAATCAGAGAACCTAAGATCTATGGATCCTCATCCTCTTGCCAATCTTTTTAAGAGATCCAATTATGATGAACCAATTGTTTGTGAGTTTTTTGCACTAGATTATCTTTACGAAGTTTTGCTTGAAATTCATGAATCTGAAAATTGCGATGAAGTACTTTATGAAGTGATTCACGATAGACCTTTGAATAAAAAGCATGATTGCAATGATGTTATTATAAATTCTATTAATGTCAATTGTGCTAATAATATGTAAAACCCTAAGCTTGGGGATGCTAGTTTTGCTATGTCCACTACTTGTTGCAATGATCATGATTGGGGTGATTCTTCTTATGATCTTGAAAATTTATTTAAGCCACATGATGAATATGAGATTGATAATAATGTTTGCAATAATATTGAAAGTTAGTTTGGAAGAGTGTCAACTTTAGATCCCACACATTTGGAGAATGTTCAATCTTATGAAATTTTTGATAAAGTGGGTTTGGAGAGGTCATGACTTTAGTTAATGTTAATCCCACTATTTTGGAAGAGTGTCAACTTCAAATGCATGTAGATCGTGTTGAAGATATGTTATGTGATAGCTATTTTGTTGAATTTTCTTATGATCCTACATGTAATTATTATGAGAGAGGACAATATGGTTGGCTAAATTTTCATGTTACTAAATTACCTCTCTTCATGTTGAGATTGCTATCGTTTCTTTCTTCTTCCTTGCATATGCTAGTTTTTGCTTGCCTTGATAATTTGTTTGCTTATAAAATGCCTATGCATAGGAAGTATGTTAGACTTAAGTGTGTTTGTCACATGTTTTATGATGCTCTCTTTGTGCTTCAATGCTTGTCTTTCATGTGAGAAAAGCGCTTGTTGGGAGACAACCCAATATTTTTCCTTGCTGTTTCTTCAATAAATATTTCATCTAGCCTATGGTTAGATGTGTTTTTTTTGTTTTAATTAGTGTTTGTGCCAAGTAAGACCTTTGGGATAGCCTATGGTGACAGTTAATTCGATCCTGCTGAAAAATAGAAACTTTTGCACCCAGGAGATTAGTTTTAATTTTTAACAGAAGCACGATAAAATTCTGCTTATTTATGAAGAGGATTAATAAACAAATTTTCTACGACTTCCTAATATATCATAATTTTTGGAGTTAGAGAAGTATTCGAAATCTCCAGATTGCTATAGACTTCTGTTTTTGACAGATTCTGTTTTTAGCGTGTTGTTTGCTTATTTTGATGCATCTATGGATAGTATCGAGGGATATGAACCATGGAAAAGTTGGAATACAGTAGATATTACACCAATATAAATAAATAATGAGTTCACAACAGTAAAAAAAGTGGTGATTTATTTTCTTATACTAACGGAGCTTACGAGATTTTCTGTCGGAGTTTTGTGTTGTGAAGTTTTCAAGTTTTGGGTAAGAATTTGATGGACTATGGAATAAAGACTGGCAAGAGCCTAAGCTCGGGGATGCCCAAGGCACCCCAAGGTAATATTCAAGGATGTCAAAAAGCCTAAGCTTGGGGATGCCCCGGGAAGGCATCCCCACTTTCGTCTTCGTCTATCGGTAATTTTACTTGAGGCTATATTGTTATTCACCACATGATATGTGTTTTGCTTGGAGCGTCTTGTATGATTTGGGTCTTTTCTTTTTAGTTTTCCACAATCATCCTTGATGTACACACCGATAGTGAAGATCATGAGCATAACAAATTTTCTTTCTCTCAAAACAATTTAAGTGATGCAAGAGAGAATTTCTTCAAACTTTTACTAACTCTCAAATAAATCCAAGTGAAGAAAGAGAGAATTTCTTCAAAAATAACAAAGCACACCGTGCTCAAAAAGATATAAGTGAAGCACTAGAGCAAGTCCTAGCTCATAAAAGATTTAAGTGAAGCATAGAGAGCAATTCTAACAAGTTATGACATAATTTTGGCTCTCTCAAATAGGTGTGTCCAGCAAGGATTGAGACTTAAAACACAAAATAAAACAAGCAAAGACACATGTCATACAAGACGCTCCAAGCAAGACACATATCATGTGACGAATAAAAATATAGTCTCGAGTAAAATACCGATAGTTGTTGGAAGAAAGCGGGGATGCCACTCCAGGGCATCCCCAAGCTTAGTTGGTTGCTCATTCTTGGATAATAGCTTGGGATGCCGGGGCATCCCCAAGCTTAGGCTCTTACATCCTTCCTTCATCCATCGTAAGATAATCCAAAACTTCAAAACTTCAATCAGACAAAACTCAACAAAGCCTTCGTGAGATCCGTTAGTATAAGAATAATAAACTACTACTATAAGTGTTGTATCAAACCAATTCATATTTTGTTTTTGTATTATATCTACTGTATTCCAACCTTTCTATGGCAAAAACTCATCAAAGAAAACCATAGAGCCATCAAAATAAGCACACAACATAAAGAAAACAGAATCTGTCAAAATAGAACAGTCTATAGCAATCTGACTATTTCGAATACTTCTGTAACTCAAAAAACTCTGAAAAATTAGGACGACCTGTGAAATTTGTATATTGATCTACTACAATTGGAATCGGTATTTGATCGTTCTCTGGTAAAAATGAAAATTAATTTCGTGAGCGTAAAAGTTTCTGTATTTCAGCAAGATCGAACAACTATCACCCAAGAAGATCCTAAAGGTTTTACTTGGCACAAACACTAATTAAAACATAAAAACACAATCATAACAGTAGCATAATTGTGCTAACACTCAAAAATAGGAAGAAAAAATCAAAAATAAAATTTATTTATTTGGTTGCCTCCCAACAAGCGCTATAGTTTTACGCCCTTAGCTAGGCATAAAGCGAGGATCTAAGTTTTGTCATCTTTGGTTCGAGATCCATAAGATGCCCTCATGATTGATTCATAAGGTGGCTTAATTCTAGTTCTAGGAAAGTCTTCCATACCCTTCCTCAAAGGAAGTTGGAACTTAATATTGCCTTCTTTCATATCAATCACGACACCGATAGTGCGTAAAACAGTCTACCAAGAATAATTGGACAAGACAGATTGCAATCAATATCAAGAACAATAAAATCTATGGGCACATAATTTCTATTTGCAAGAATAAGAACATCATTAATTCTTCCCATAGGCTTTTTAATAGTAAAATCCGCCAAGTGCAAATTCAAAGAACATGATTCAATATCAGTAAGACCAAGCACATCACATAAAGATTTTGGAATTCTAGAAACACTAGCACCCAAGTCACACAAAGCAAAATACTCATAATTTTTAATATTGACTTTGATAATAGGTTCCCATTCATCATGCAATTTTCTAGGAATTGATACTTCCAATTCCATTTTTTCTTCAAGAGCTTTCATCATAGCATCAACAATATGTTTAGTAAAAGCTTTGCTTTGTTCATAAGCATGGGGTGAATTTATCATGGATTGCAACAAAGAAATACAATCAATCAAAGAGCAATTATCATAATTAAAGTCTTTGTAATCCAAAAGAGTGGGTACATCACTAGCTAAAGTTTTGACCTCTTCAAACCCACTTTTATCATTTTTCTCAACAAGATTTTCACCCTCCGAAATATTGGGACGCCTTCTACCTAAAGTTGACTCTTCTCCAGTCCCTTTTTCATCAATATTAACTTTACTAAACAAGGAATCAATAGAAGAAACACCAATCATTTTAAGATCTTCATCATATTTGCAAGAATAATCACTAGAAAAAGCTTTTTCTAAAAATTCTCTTTTAGCTCTAAGCATAGAAGTTCTTTTCTTACTTTCATCCATAGAAACATAAAGAGCTTTAATTGATTCATCTACTTTAGGCACACAAATTTCATCTTGAGATTTTCCACATCATGAGTAATTCTATCAAGACTTCTAGACAAATCATTAATCTTACTCAACTTTTCTTCTATGGAAGTGTTGAAAACCTTTTGTGTATTGATAAATTCTCAAGATCAGAGGTATTCCAATTATTATTATAAGATTGATTTCCATAGGAATTACCATAATTATTAGAGGAATTACTAGGAAAAGGCTTAGGATTAAAATTACCTCTACAAGAATTGTTGTTGAAATTATTGCAAGAAATAAAATTCACATCAATGGCATCACTATTTTGCTCAATAAAAGTAGACAAAGGCATGTCATTAAGATCAATAGGAGCACTTCTACTAGCAACTAATTTCACAAGAGCATCAACTTTTTCACTCAAAGAAGAAATTTCTTCAACCGAATTAACTTTTTTACTAGTAGGAGCTCTTTCGGTATGCCATTGCGAATAGTATGCCATAATATTGTCAAGCAATTTGGTGGCTTCACACAAAGAAATTTCCATAAAATTACCACCCACAGTGAAATCTAAAAGATTACGAGAAACAAAATTAAACCCCGCATAAATTTTTTGTATGATCATCCAAAGATTTAACCCATGAGTTGGGCAATTCCTTAGCATCATTTTCATCCTTTCCCAAGATTGTGCAACATGCTCATGTTCAAGTTGCTTCAAATTCATGATCTGGGTTCTAAGGGAAATAACTTTTGCGGGAGGAAAATACTTAGTGATAAAAGCATCTTTTCACTTATTCCAAGAATCGATACTATTGCAAGGCAAAGAAGAGAACCATTTTTTTGCAGAATCACGCAAAGAAAACGGAAATAATTTCATCTTGACCACATCATTGTTGATATTTCTCCGTCGTATCTATAATTTTTTATTGTTCCATGCCAATATTCTACAACTTTCATATACTTTTGGCAACTTTTTATATTATTTTTGGGACTAACATATTAACCTACTGCCCAGTGCCAGTTCCTGTTTGTTGCATGTTGTTTTTGTTTCACAGTAAATCCATATCAAACAGAGTCCAAATGGGACAAAGGCCGACGGAGATTTTTTTGGAATATATGTGATTTTTGGGAAGAAAAATCAACGCGAGACGATGCCCGAGGGGGGCACGAGGCAGGGGGGCGCGCCCCAGGGGGTCAGGCGCGCCCTGGGCCCTCGTGGCTACCCCGTAAGGCAGTTGATGCCCTTCTTTAGCCGCAAGAAATCTAATATCCGGATAGAGATCGTGTTAAAATTTTAGCCCAATCGGAGTTACGGATCTCCGGAAATATAAGAAACGGTAAAAGGGCAGAATTCCAGAACGCAGAAACAGAGAGAGACAAAGAGACAGATCCAATCTCGGAGGGGCTCTCGCCCCTACCATGCCATGGAGGCCATGGACCAGAGGGGAGACCCTTCTCCCATCTAGGGATAAGTTCAAGTAAGAAGAAGAAGCAGGGGGGCTCTCTCCCCCTCGATTCCGGTGGCGCCGGAACACCGCCGGGGGCCATCATCATCACCGCAATCTACACCAACACCTCCACCATCTTCACCAACATCTCCATCACCTTCCCCCATCTATCTACAGCGGTCCACTCTCCCGCAATCTGTTGTACCCTCTACTTGAACATGGGGCTTTATGCTTCATATTATTATCCAATGATGTGTTGCCATTCTATGATGTTTGCGTAGATTTTTGTTGTCCTATTGGTGGTTGATGAATTGCTATGATTGGTTTAATTTTGCTTGTGGTTATGTTGCTGTCCTTTGGTGCCCATCATATGAGCACGCGCGTGGATCACACCATAGGGTTAGTTGTATGTTGATAGGACTATGTATTTGAGGGCAAGGGTGATAGAAGCTTCAACCTAGAATAGAAATTGATGCATACGGGATTGAAGGGGGACCAATATATCTTAATGCTATGGTTGGGTTTTACCTTAATGAACATTAGTAGTTGCGGATGCTTGTTGATAGTTCCAATCATAAGTGCATAGAATTCCAAGTTAGGGATGACATGCTAGCGGAGGCCTCTCCCACATAAAACTTGCTATCGGTCTAGTAAAGTAATCAATTGCTTAGGGACAGTTTCACAACTCCTACCACCACTTTTCCACACTCGCTATACTAACTTTATTGCTTGTTTATCTAAACATCCCCTACTTTTTATTTACGTGCACCTTATATTCTTGCAAACCTATCCAAAAACACCTACAAAGTACTTCTAGTTTTATACTTGTTCTAGGTAAAGCGAACATCAAGCATGCGTAGAGTTGTATCGGTGGTCGATAGAACTTGAGGGAATATTTGTTCTACCTTTAGATCCTCATTGGGTTCGACACTCTTACTTATCGAAAGAGGCTACAATTGATCCCCTATACCTGTGGGTTATCAAGACCTTTTTCTGGCGCCGTTACCGGGGAGCAATAGCTTGGGGTGAATATTCTCGTGTGTGTTTGTTTGCTTTATCACTAAGTAATTTTTATTTGCTGTTCTAAGTTTTTATCTATCTTTAGTTATGTATATGGAACACGAAATACCAAAAAAAATTAGGTGTACCTACTACTCATGGAGATGGGGAACCTCCTAAAACACTCGATGTTGGTTATGTGAAAAATATTATGTACTACTTTGATAATCCTGAGAAAACCCCATTCAATTATGTAATGGGAGACATGTTGGATCAACGTGAATAGTTTATGGATTATCTCTTGACTCAAAAATGGAAACTATTATGGGATCAAATTCATATGTTGCATTGGTATGCTCGGGAACTATGATTGCGATATGATTATACTTTTTACTCTAGGATGATGGCTCCACACCTTCCCTTTTCATCCAAATTTAATAATGATAAAACCTTGGCTTCTTATGCTAATGGTATATATGATTACTATGATGTGGAACAAATAGAAGAATTTGTTGCTTTTATGGGTGCTTATGAAATTGAATCTTTGTTTAAAGAGTGTGAAAATTTTGATGATTCAGTTTATAGACCTGAAAATTTAGCTATCCTTAAATATTGCTATGAGAATTATGAATTCAATTCTGATATTGATGATTTTATTGAGAGAGTCTCCGCTGTCCAAGAAGAGACTAATATTTTGCAGGAGTCTATGGAAGAAGAAACTAATGACATTGTGAGCTCATTGGATGAAATAGATGAAGAGGAGAGCGAAGAACAAAAGGAGGAAGAGCGGATTGATCACCCGTGCCCACCTTCTAATGAGAGTAACTCTTCAACTCATAATTGTTTAATTTCCCTTCGTGCTTACCGAAGGATGATTGCTATGATGACGGTTATGATCCCGTTGATTCTCTTGAAATACCCCTTTTTGATGATGCTTGCTATGCTTGTGGCCAAGATGCCAATATGAATTATGCTTATGGAGATGAACTTGCTATAGTTCCTTATTTTAAACATGAAATTGTTGCTATTTCACCCACACATGATAGTCCTATTATCTTTCTGAATTCTCCCAACTACACTATATCGGAGAAGTTTACCCTTATTAAGGATTATATTGATGGGTTGCGTTTTACTATTACACATGATGATTTTGATAGATATAATATGCATGTGCTTGCTGCTCCTACTTGTAATTTTTATGAGAGAGGAACTATATCTCCACCTCTCTATGTTTCCCACACGAAATGTTTTGCAAGAAACTGTTTATACTATGCATTGGCCTTTACTATGTGTGCATGAATTGTTCTTTTATGACATGCCTATGCATAGGAAGAGAGCTAGACTTCGTAATTACATGATATATGTTACTTTGTGCTCACTACTAAATTACAAATCATTGTTAATTAAAATTGGCTTTGATATACCTTGGATCCGGGTGGATTCATTACTTGAGCACTATATGCCTAGCTTAATGGCTTTAAAGAAAGCGCTGCCAGGGAGACAACCCGGAAGTTTTAGAGAGTCATTTATTTCTGTTGTGTGCTTTTATAAAGTTTTAAAATAAAAATAATGTGCCAAGGTTTGCCGTTAGGATGTTTTAGATTACTTGTTGGTTTGTGCGGTGCAGGACAGAAACTTTGGCTGTAGTGAGCGATTTTACATTTTTTACTGGAACATCAAACGGTTCTGAAATTTTTTGCACTGTCTTTCTATACAAATTTTTTATTTTTCCTAATTTTGGTAGAATTTTTGGAGTACCATAAGTATGGTGAATGTTCAGATTATTATAGACTGTTCAGACAGATTCTGTTTTTGATGCATAGTTTGCTTGTTTTGATGAAACTATCAATTTATATTAGTGGATTAAGCCATGAAAAAGTTATATTACAGTAGCTATAATGCAAAAACAAAATATGAATTGGTTTTCAATAGTACTTAGAGTAGTGATTTGCTTTATTATACTAACGGATCTTACCGAGTTTTGTGTTGAGTTTTGTGTGGATGAAGTGTTCGAAGATCGAGGAGGTCTCGATGTGAGGAGAAGGAGAGGCAAGACCTCAAGCTTGGGGATGCCCAAGGCACCCCAAGTAAATATTCAAGGAGACTCAAGCGTCTAAGCTTGGTGATGCCCCAGAAGGCATCCCATCTTTCTTCAACAAGTATCAGTATGTTTTCGGATTCGTTTCGTTCATGCGATATGTGCAAATCTTGGAGCGTCTTTTGCATTTAGTTTTCACTTTTCTTTGATGCAACATGCTGGTATGAGATAGTCCATGGTTGATTTATAGAATGATCTTTGCACTTCACTTATATCTTTTGAGTATGGCTTTATAGAATGCTTCATGTGCTTTGCTTATATCATTTGAAGTTTGGGTTGCCTGTTTCTCTTCACATAGAAAACCGCCATTTGTAAAATGCTCTTTTGCTTCACTTATATTTGTTAGAGCATGGGGATATATTTTGTAGAAAGAATTAAAATCTCTTGCTTCACTTATATCTATTTAGAGAGATGACAGGAATTGGTCATTCACATAGTTAGTCATAAAATCCTACATAAAACTTGTAGATCACTGAATATGATATGTTTGATTCCTTGCAATAGTTTTGCGATATAAAGGTGGTGATATTAGAGTCGTGCTAGTTGAGTAATTGTGAAATTGAGAAATACTTGTGTTGAGGTTTGCAAGTCTCGTAGCATGCACGTATGGTGAACCGTTATGTAACGAAGTTGGAGCATGAGATATTTATTGATTGTCTTCCTTATGAGTGGCGGTCGGGGACGAGCGATGGTCTTTTCCTACCAATCTATCCCCCTAGGGGCATGCATAGTAGTACTTTGCTTCGAGGGCTAATAAACTTTTGCAATAAGTATATGAGTTCTTTATGACTAATGTGAGTCCATGGATTATACGCACTCTCACCCTTCCATCATTGCTAGCCTCTTCGGTACCGTGCATTGCCCTTTCTCACCTCGAGAGTTGGTGCAAACTTCGCTGGTGCATCCAAACCCCGTGATATGATACGCTCTGTCACACATAATCCTCCTTATATCTTCCTCAAAACAGCCACCATACCTACCTATCATGGCATTTCCATAGCCATTCCGAGATATATTGCCATGCAACTTCCATCGTCATCATATACATGACTTGAGCGTTTATTGTCATATTGCTTTGCATGATCGTAAGACAGCTAGCATGATGTTTTCATGGCTTGTCCGTTTTTTGATGTCATTGCTACGCTAGATCATATAGAGTCATAATTTGTTCTAGTATCGAGTTGTAATATTGAGTTGTAAGTAAATAAAAGTGTGATGATCACCATTGTTAGAGCATTGCCCCATGAAAAAAAGAGAGGCCAAAGAAGCCTAAATAAAAAAGGGGGGCCAAAGAAGCCCGCAAAAAAAGAAAAAAAAGAAAAGGGGGCAATGTTACTATCCTTTTACCACACTTGTGCTTTAGAGTAGCACCATGTTCTTCATATAGAGAGTCTCTTGAGTTATCACTTTCATATACTAGTGGGAATTTTCATTATAGAACTTGGCTTGTATATTCCGATGATGGGCTTCCTCAAATGCCCGAGGTCTTCATGAGCAAGCAAGTTGGATGCACACCCACTTAGTTTCCAGTTTGAGCTTTCATACACTTATAGCTCTTAGTGCATCTGTTGCATGGCAATCCCTACTCCTCACATTGAAATCAATTGATGGGCATCTCCATAGCCCGTTGATTAGCCGCGTCGATGTGAGACTTTCTCCTTTTTGTCTTCTCCACACAACCTCCATCATCATATTCTATTCCACCCATAGTGCTATGTCCATGGCTTGTGCTCATGTATTGCATGAGGGTTGAAAAGGCTGAAGCGCGTTAAAAAAGTATGAACCAATTGCTTGGCTTGTCATCGGGGTTGTGCATGATTTGAATGCTTTGTGTGGTGAAGATGGAGCATAGCAATACTATATGATTTTTTAGGGATGAGCTTTATTTGGCTATGTTATTTTGATAAGACATAATTGCTTGGTTAGTATACTTGAAGTATTATTGTCTTAATGTCAAATGATAAACTATTGCTTTGAATCATTCATGTCTTAATATTCATGCCATGATTAGATTATATGATCAAGATTATGCTAGGTAGCATTCCACATCAAAAAATATCTTTTTTATCATTTAGCTACTCGAGGACAAGCAGGAATTAAGCTTGGGGATGCTAATACGTCTCCGTCGTATCTATAATTTTTTATTGTTCCATGCCAATATTCTACAACTTTCATATACTTTTGGCAACTTTTTATACTATTTTTGGGACTAACATATTGACCTAGTGCCCAGTGCTAGTTCTTGTTTGTTGCATGTTTTTTGTTTCGCAGTAAATCCATATCAAATGGAGTCCAAACAGGATAAAAACTGATGCAGATTTTTTTGGAATATATGTGATTTTTGGGAAGAAAAATCAATGCGAGACGATGCCCGAGGGGGCCATGAGGCCGGGGGCATGCCCCACGGGGTCAGGCGTGCCCTGGCCCCTCGTGGCCACCCTGTAAGGCGGTTGATGCCCTTCTTTCGCCGCAAGAAAGCTAATATCTGGATAGAGACCATGTTAGAATTTCAGCCCAATCGGAGTTACGGATCTCCGAGAATATAAGAAACGGTGAAAGGGCAGAATCCCAAAACGCATAAACAGAGAGAGACAGAGAGACAGATCCAATCTTAGAGGGGATCTCGCCCCTCCCATGCCATGGAGGCCATGGACCAGAGGGGAAACCCTTCTCCCATCTAGGGAGAAGGTCAAGGAAGAAGAAGAAGAAGGGGGCTCTCTCCCCCTCGCTTCTGGTGGCGCCGGAACACCGTCGGGGGCCATCATCATCACCGCAATCTACACCAACACCTCCACCATCTTCACCAACATCTCCATCACCTTCCCCCATCTATCTACAGCGGTCCACTCTCTCGCAACCCGCCGTACCGTCTACTTGAACATGGTGCTTTATGCTTTATATTATTATCCAATAATGTGTTGCCATCCTATGAGGTCTGAGTAGATTTTCATTGTCCTATCTGTGGTTGATGAATTGCTATGATTGGTTTAATTTGCTTGTGGTTATGTTGTTGTCCTTTGGTGCCCATTGCTACCTCTTGAGCACTTGCGTTGGTTTTCCCTTGAAGAGGAAAGGGTGATGCAACAGAGTAGCGTAAGTATTTCCCTCAGTTTTTGAACCATGGTATCAATCCAGTAGGAGGCCACACATGAGTCCCTCGTACCTACACAAACAAATAAATCCTTGCAACCAACACGATAAGGGGTTGTCAATCCCTACACGGTCACTTACGAGAGTGAGATCTGATAGATATGATAAGATAATATTTTTGGCATTTTTATGATAAAGATGCAAAGTAAAATAAAAGGCAATAAAATAACTAAGTATTGGAAGATTAATATGATGGAAGATAGACCCGGGGGCCATATGTTTCACTAGTGGCTTCTCTCGAGAGCATAAGTATTCACGACGGGTAAACAAATACTGTTGAGTAATTGACAGAATTGAGCATAGTTATGAGAATATCTAGGTATGATCATGTATATAGGCATCACGTCCGAGACAAGTAGACCGGCTCCTGCCTGCATCTACTATTATTACTCCACACATCGACCGCTATCCAGCATGCATCTAGAGTATTAAGTTCAAGAGAACAGAGTAATGCTTTAAGCAAGATGACATGATGTAGAGGGATAAACTCATGCAATATGAAATAAACCCCATCTTGTTATCCTCGATGGCAACAATACAATACGTGCCTTGCTTCCCCTACTGTCACTGGGAAAGGACACCACAAGATTGAACCCAAAGCTAAGCACTTCTCCCATTGCAAGAAAGATCAATCTAGTAGGCCAAACCAAACTGATAATTCGAAGAGACTTGCAAAGATAACCAATCATACATAAAAGAATTCAGAGAAGATTTAAATATTGTTCATAGATAAACTTGATCATAAACCCACAATTCATCGGTCTCAACAAACACACTGCAAAAGAAGATTACATCGAATAGATCTCCACAAGAGAGGGGGAGAACTTTGTATTGAGATCCAAAAAGAGATAAGAAGCCATCTAGCCAATAACTATGGACCTGTAGGTCTGAGGTAAACTACTCACACTTCATCAGAAGGGCTATGGTGTTGATGTAAAAGCCCTCCGTGATTGATTCCCCCTCTGACGGAGCTCTGGAACAGGCCCCAAGATGGGTTCTCGTGGATACAGAAAGTTACGGCGGTGTAATTAGGGTTTTGGCTCCGTATTTGGTAGTTTGGGGGTACGTAGGTATATATAGGAGGAAGGAGTACGTCGGTGGAGCAACAGGGGGACCACGAGGATGGAGGGCGCACCCAGGGGGGTAGGCGCGCCCCCCTACCTCATGGCCACTTGGTTGATGTCTTGACGTAGGGTCCAAGTCCTCTGGATCATGTTCGTTCCGAAAATCACGTTCCCGAAGGTTTCATTCCGTTTGGACTCCGTTTGATATTCTTTTTCTCCGAAACCCTAAAATAGGCAAAAAACAGCAATTCTGGGTTGGGCCTCCAGTTAATAGGTTAGTCCCAAAAATAATATAAAAGTGTATAATAAAGCACAATAATGTCCAAAACAGAATATAATATAGCATGGAACAATAAAAAATTATACATATGTTGGAGACGTATCAAGCATCCCCAAGCTTAATTCATGCTCGTCCTCGAGTAGGTAAATGATAAAAACAGAATTTTTGATGTGGAATGCTACTTGGCATAATTTCAATGTAACTCTCTTAATTGTGGTATGAATATTCAGATCCGAAAGATTCAAGACAAAATTTAATATTGACATAGACATAATAATACTTCAAGCATACTAACTAAGCAATTATGTCTCTTCAAAATAACATGGCCAAAGAAAGTTATCCCTACAAAATCATATAGTCTGGCTATGCTCCATCTTCACCACACAAAGTATTCAAATCATGCACAACCCCGATGACAAGCCAAGCAATTGTTTCATACTTTTAATGTTCTCAAACTTTTTCAATCTTCATGTAATACATGAGCGTGAGCCATGGACATAACACTATAGGTGGAATAGAATGGTGGTTGTGGAGAAGACAAAAAGGGAGAAGATAGTCTCACATCAACTAGGCATATCAACAGGCTATGGAGATGCCCATCAATAGATATCAATGTGAGTGAGTAGGGATTGCCATGCAACGGATGCACTAGAGCTATAAATATATGAAAGCTCAACAAAAAGAAACTAAGTGGGTGTGCATCCAACTTGCTTGCTCACGAAGACCTAGGGCATTTTGAGGAAGCCCATCGTTGGAATATACAAGCCAAGTTCTATAATGAAAAATTCCCACTAGTATATGAAAGTGATAACATAGGAGACTCTCTATTATGAAGATCATGGTGCTACTTTGAAGCACAAGTGTGAAAAAAAGATAGCAGTATTGCCCCTTTTTATTTTTATATTTTTTTGGCCTTTTTTTCTTTGGCCTTTCTCTTTTTTTATTTTTTTATTTGGGACAATACTCTATGAATGATGATCATCACACTTCTATTTATTTACAACTCAATGATTACAACTCGATACTAGAACAAATTATGACTCTATATGAATGCCTCCGGCGGTGTACCGGGATAGCAATGATGCATGAGTGACTTATATGAAAGAATTATGAATGGTGGCTTTGCCACAACTAAAATATCAACTACATGATCATGCAAAGCAATATGACAATGATGGAGCATGTCATGATAAATGGAACGGTGGAAAGTTACATGGCTATATATCTCGGAATGGCTATGGAAATGCCATGATAGGTAGGTATGGTGGCTGTTTTGAGGAAGGTATATGGTGGGTGTATGATACCGGCGAAAGGTGCGCGGTATTAGAGAGGCTAGCAATGGTGGAAGGGTGAGAGTGCGTATAATCCATGGACTCAACATTAGTCATAAGGAACTCACATACTTATTGCAAAAATCTATTAGTTATCAAAGCAAAGTACTATGTGCATGCTCCTAGGGGGATAGATTGGTAGGAAAAGACCATCGCTCGTCCCCGACTGCCACTCATAAGGAGGACAATCAATAAATACATCATGCTCCGACTTCTTAACATAACGGTTCACCATACGTGCATGCTACGGGAATCACAAACTTCAACACAAGCATTTCTCAAATTCACAACTACTCAACTAGCACGACTCTAATATCACCATCTCCATATCTCAAAACAATTATCAAGTTTCAAACTTCTCATAGTATTCAACACACTCATAAGAAATTTTTATTTATTTAATCTTGAATGCCTCAAATAATTAAAGCAAATTACCATGCTGTTTTGTAGGACTCTCAAAATAATCTAAGTGAAGCATGAGAGAACAATGGTTTCTATAAAACAAATCCACCGACGTGCTCTAAAAGATATAAGTGAAGCACTAGAGCAAAAACTATATAACTCAAAAGATATAAGTGAAGCACATAGAGTATTCTAATAATTTCCGAATCATGTGTGTCTCTCTCAAAAAGGTGTGTGCAGCAAGGATGATTGTGGAAAACTAACAAATAAAGACTCAAACAATACAAGACTGTCCAAGCAAAACACATATCATGTGGTAAATAAAAATATAGCTCCAAGTAAAGTTACCGATAGAAGTAGACGAAAGAGGGGATGCCTTCCGGGGCATCCCCGAGCTTTGGCTTTTAGGTGTCCTTAGATTATCTTGGGGGTGCCATGGGCATCCCCAAGCTTAGGCTCTTGCCACTCCTTGTTCCATAATCCATCAAATCTTTACCCAAAACTTGAAAACTTCACAACACAAAACTTAAAGTAGAAAATCTCGTGAGCTCCGTTAGCGAAAGAAAAGAAAACGCCACTTCAAGGTACTTTAATGAACTAATTCTTTATTTATATTGGTGTTAAACCTACTGTATTCCAACTTCTATATGGTTTATAAACTATTTTACTAGCCATTGATTCATCAAAATAAGCAAACAACACACGAAAAACAGAATCTGTCAAAAACAGAACAGTCTATAGTAATCTGTAGCTAACGCAAAATCTGGAACACCAAAAATTATAAAATAAATTTATGGACGTGAGGAATTTATCTATTAATCATCTTCAAAAATTACTAAATATCACTTTCCGTTTAAAAATGACAACAGTTCTCGTGAGCGCTAAAGTTTCTGTTTTTTACAGCAAGATTAACAAGACTTTCCCCAAGTCTTCCCAACAGTTGTACTTGGCACAAACACTAATTAGACACAAAAAACACAACCAAAATAGAGACTAGATAAATTATTTATTACTAAACTTGAGCAAAAGCAAGGAATAAAAATAAAATTAGGTTGCCTCCCAACAAGCGATATCGTTTAACGCCCCTAGCTAGGCATAAAAAGCAAGGATAGATCTAGGTGTTGCCATCTTTGGTAGGCAATCCATAAGTGGCTCTCATAATAGATTCATAAGGTAATTTAATTTTCTTTCTAGGTAAGTGTTCCATGCCTTTCCTTAACGGAAATTGGAATCTATATTCCCCTCCTTCATATCAATAATTGCACCAATCGTTCTAAGGAAAGGTCTACCAAGAATAATAGGACATGAAGGATTGCAATCTATGTCAAGAACAATAAAATCTATGGGCACATAATTCCTATTTGCAACAATAAGAACATCATTAATTCTTCCCATAGGTTTCTTAATAGTGGAATCCGCAAGGTAAAAGTTTAAAGAGCAATCATCAAAATCATGGAAACCTAACAAATCACACAAAGTCTTTGGAATCGTGGAAAGACTAGCACCCAAATCACATAAAGCATATCATTCATGATCTTTAATTTTAATTTTAATAGTAGGTTCCCACTCATCATAAAGTTTTCTAGGTATAGAAACTTCCAACTCAAGTTTTTCTTCATAAGATTGCATCAAAGCATTAACGATATGTTTAGTAAAAGCTTTATTTTGACTATAAGCATGAGGAGAATTTAGCATGCATTGCAACTAGGAAATACAATCTATCAAAGATCAATTGTCATAATTAAATTCCTTGAAATCCATAATAGTGGGTTCATCAATATTTAAAGTTTTGACTTCTTCAATCCCACTTTTAACAATTTTAGCATCAAGATCTAAAGACTTCGAATTTTGGGAACACCGTCTAGGCAAAGGTGGATCATATTCAGTCCCATTATTATCAAGATTCATATTGCAAAACAAAGATTTAATAGGGGACACATCAATAACTTTTAGATCTTCATCTTTATTATCATGGAAACTAGAAGAACACGCTTTTATAAATCAATCTTTCTTAGCACGCACCCTAGCGGTTCTTTCTTTGCACTCATCAATGGAAATTCTCATGGTGTTGAGAGACTCATTGATATCATGCTTAGGTGGAATAGATCTAAGTTTCAAATAATCAACATCAAGATAAATTCTATCAACGTTCCTAGCCAACTCATCAATCTTAAGCAATTTTTCTTCAATCAAAGCATTAAAATTCTTTTGCAAAGTAATAAATTCTTTAATATTAGACTAAAAATCCGAGGGCATATTATTATAATTTCCATAAGAATTGTTGTAGGAATTACCATAATTATTAGAGGAATTACTAGGATACGGCCTAGGGTTAAAGTTTCCTCTATATGCGTTGTTACCAAAAATATTCCTACCAACAAAGTTCACATCCATAGATTCGTTATTATTCTCAATCAAAGTATACAAAGGCATATCATTAGGATCAGAAGAAACACTTTTATTAGCAATTAATTTCATAAGTTCATCCATCTTTCCACTCAAAACATTAATTTCTTCTATCGCATGCACTTTCTTATTAGTAGATCTTTCAGTGTGCCATTGAGAATAATTAACCATAATATTATCTAGGAGTTTAGTAGCTTCTCCTAAAGTGATTTCCATAAAAGTGCCTCCCGCGGCCAAATCTAAAAGATTTCTAGAAGCAAAATTCAATCCGGCATAAAATTTTGTATAATCATCCACAAATTCAAACCATGCGTAGGGCAATTACGTATCATTAATTTCATCCTCTCCCAATCTTGTGCAACATGTTCATGATCAAGTTGCTTAAAATTCATAATATCGTTTCTAAGAGAGATGATCTTAACGGGAGGAAAATACTTAGAGATAAAAGCATCATTGCATTTATTCCACGAATCAATACTATTTTTAGGCAAAGACGAAAACCATGCTTTAGCACAATCTCTAAGCGAAAAAGGAAATAGCTTCAATTTAACAATATCATTATCCACATCTTTCTTCTTTTGCATATCACACAAATCAACGAAGCTATTTAGATGGGTAGCGGCATCTTCACTAGGAAGGCTGGAAAACGGATCTTTCATGACAAGATTCAGCAAGGCAGCATTAATTTCACAAGATTCAACATCCGTAAGAGGAGCAATCAGAGTGCTAATAAAATCATTGTTGTTGGTATTGGTAAAGTCACACAATTCAGTGTTCTCTTGAGCCATCGTGACAAGCAAGCAATCCAACACACAAGCAAACGAGGAACGGGCAAAAAGAGGCAAATAGAGAAAGAGAGGGAGGATAGAGAGAGAAGGGCGAATAAAACGGCAAGGGTGAAGTGGGGGAGAGGAAAACGAGAGGCAAATGGCAAATAATGTAATGCGGGAGATAAGGGTTGTGATGGGTACTTGGTATGTTGACTTTTGCGTAGACCTCCCCGGCAACGGCGCCAGAAATCCTTCTTGCTACCTCTTGAGCACTTGCGTTGGTTTTCCCTTGAAGAGGAAAGGGTGATGCAGCAGAGTAGCGTAAGTATTTCCCTCAGTTTTTGAGAACCAAGGTATCAATCCAGTAGGAGGCCACGCACGAGTCCCTCGTACCTACACAAACAAATAAATCCTCGCAACCAACGCGATAAGGGGTTGTCAATCCCTACACGGTCACTTACGAGAGTGAGATCTGATAGATATGATAAGATAATATTTTTGGTATTTTTATGATAAAGATGCAAAGTAAAATAAAAGGCAATAAAAATAACTAAGTATTGGAAGATTAATATGATGGAAGATAGACCCGGGGGCCATAGGTTTCACTAGTGGCTTCTCTCGAGAGCATAAGTATTCACGGCGGGTAAACAAATTACTGTTGAGCAATTGACAGAATTGAGCATAGTTATGAGAATATCTAGGTATGATCATGTATATAGGCATCACGTCCGAGACAAGTAGACCGACTCCTGCCTGCATCTACTACTATTACTCCACACATCGACCGCTATCCAGCATGCATCTAGAGTATTAAGTTCAAGAGAACAGAGTAACGCTTTAAGCAAGATGACATGATGTAGAGGGATAAACTCATGCAATATGAAATAAACCCCATCTTGTTATCCTCGATGGCAACAATACAATACGTGCCTTGCTGCCCCTACTGTCACTGGGAAAGGACACCGCAAGATTGAACCCAAAGCTAAGCACTTCTCCCATTGCAAGAAAGATCAATCTAGTAGGCCAAACCAAACTGATAATTCGAAGAGACTTGCAAAGATAACCAATCATACATAAAAGAATTCAGAGAAGATTTAAATATTGTTCATAGATAAACTTGATCATAAACCCACAATTCATCGGTCTCAACAAACACACTGCAAAACAAGATTACATCGAATAGATCTCCACAAGAGAGGGGGAGAACTTTGTATTGCGATCCAAAAAGAGAGAAGAAGCCATCTAGCCAATAACTATGGACCCATAGGTCTAAGGTAAACTACTCACACTTCATCAGAAGGGCTAGAGTGTTGATGTAGACGCCCTCCGTGATCGATGCCCCCTCCGGCGGAGCTTCGGAACAGGCCCCAAGATGGGATCTCGTGGATACAGAAAGTTACGGCGGTGGAATTAGGGTTTTGGCTCCGTATCTGTTAGTTTGGGGGTACGTAGGTATATATAGGAGGAAGGAGTACGTCGGTGGAGCAACAGGGGGCCCACGAGGGTGGAGAGTGCGCCCCCTACCTTGTGGCCTCCTGGTTGATGTCTTGACGTAGGGTCCAAGTCCTCTGGATCATGTTCGTTCCGAAAATCACGTTCTCGAAGGTTTCATTCCGTTTGGACTCCGTTTGATATTCTTTTTCTGTGAAACCCTAAAATAGGCAAAAAAACAGCAATTCTGGGCTAGGCCTCCGGTTAATAGGTTAGTCTCAAAAATAATATAAAAGTGTATAATAAAGCCCAATAATGTGCAGAACAGAATATAATATAGCATGGAACAAACAAAAAATATAGATACGTTGGAGACGTATCACCCATCATATGAGCGCACGCGTGGATCACACCATAGGGTTAGTTGTATGTTGATAGGACTACGTATTGGAGGGAAAGAGTGGCAGAAGCTTCAACCTAGCATAGAAATTGATGCATACAGGATTGAAGGGGGACCAATATATCTTAATGCTATGGTTGGGTTTTACCTTAATGAACGTTAGTAGTTGCGGATGCTTGCTAATAGTTCCAATCATAAGTGCATGGAATTCCAAGTCAGGGATGACATGCTAGCAAAGGCCTTGATACGTCTCCAACGTATCTATAATTTTTGATTGTTCCATGCTATTATATTAGCAACATTGGATGTTTTATATGCATTTACATGCTATTTTATATGATTTTTGGGATTAACCTATTAACCTAGAGCCCAGTGCCAGTTTTTGCTTTTTCCCTTGTTTTAGGGTTTCGAAGAAAAGGAATATCAAACGGAGTCCAAACGGAATGAAACCTTCGGAAAAGTTATTTTTGGAAATAAAGCAATACAGGAGACTTGGAGTGCATGTCAGGGGGTCAACGAAGAAGCCACGAGGTAGGGGGCGCGCCCACACCCCCTGTGCACGCCCTCCACCCTCATGGGCCCCTCGTGGCTCCCCTGACGTACTTCTTCCTCCTATATATACCCATATACCCTAGGAACGATCGGGGAGCACAATAGATCGGGAGTTCCGCCGCCAGAAGCCTCCGTAGCCACCGAAAACCAATCTAGACCCGTTCCGGCACCCTGCCGGAGGGGGAATCCCTCTCCGGTGGCCATCTTCATCATCCCGGTGCTCTCCATGACGAGGAGGGAGTAGTTCTCCCTCAGGGCTGAGGGTATGTACCAGTATCTATGTGTTTGATCTCTCTCTCTCTCTCGGGTTCTTGAGGTGGTACGATCTTGATGTATCATGAGCTTTGCTATTATAGTTGGATCTTATGATGTTTTCTCCCCCTCTACTCTCTTGTAATGGATTGAGTTGTCCCTTTGAAGTTATCTTATTGGATTGAGTCTTTAAAGATTTGAGAACACTTGATGTATGTCTTGCCGTGCGTATCTGTGGTGACAATGGGATATCACGTGATTCACTTGATGTATGTTTTGGTGATCAACTTGCGGGTTTCTCCCATCAACCTATGCATAGGGTTTGGCACACGTTTTCATCGTGATTCTTCGGTAGAAACTTTGGAGCACTCTTTGAGGTTCTATGTGTTGGTTGAATAGATGAATCTGAGATTGTGTGATGCATATCGTATAATCATACCCAGGGATACTTGAGGTGACATTGGAGTATCTAGGTGACATTAGGGTTTTGGTTGATTTGTGTCTTAAGGTGTTATTCTAGTATGAACTCTAGGTCTGTTTGTGACACCTATAGGAATAGCCCAACGGATTGATTGGAAAGAATAACTTTGAGGTGGTTTCGTACCCTACCATAATCTCTTCGTTTGTTCTCCGCTATTAGTCACTTTGGAGTGACTCTTTGTTGCATGTTGAGGGATAGTTATGTGATCCAATTATGTTATTATTGTTGAGAGAACTTGCACTAGTGAAAGTATGAACCTTAGGCCTTGTTTCCTAGCATTGCAATACCGTTTGTGCTCACTTTTATCATTAGTTACCTTGTTGTGTTTATATTTTCAGATTACAAAAACCTTTATCTACTATCCATATACCACTTGTATCACCATCTCTTCGCCGAACTAGTGCACCTATACAATTTACCATTGTATTGGGTGTGTTGGGGACACAAGAGACTCTTTGTTATTTGGTTGCAGGGTTGCTTGAGAGAGACCATCTTCATCCTACGCCTCCTACGGATTGATAAACCTTAGGTCATCCACTTGAGGGAAATTTTCTACTGTCCTACAAACCTCTACACTTGGAGGACCAACAACGTCTACATGAAGAAGGTTGTGTAGTAGACATCAAGCTCTTTTCTAGCGCCGTTGCCGGGGAGGTGAGTGCTTGAAGGTATATCTTTAGATCTTGCAATCGAGTCTTTTAGTTTCTTGTTTTATCACTAGTTTAGTTTATAAAAGAAAATTACAAAAAAATATGGAATTAAGTTTGCCTCATACGCTTCATCTTTTTAATATCTTTCGTGAGTATGATGGAAAGGAATATTGTGCCAAAGTGTTAGAAGAAGAATGCATTAAAATGTTTGGCACTAAATATTTGAATGATGATCATGATACCAATGTTGTTAGTATAAATTCCTTGAATATCCATGATGCTAATGATATGCAAAGCCACAAGCTTGGGGAAGCTATGTTTGATGAAGATGATATTTTTTTGTCCCCCAAGCTTTGATGAGAAAATTTATTATGATGAAAGCGTGCCTCCTATTTATGATGATTATATTGATGAAAGTGGATTTGGAGAGGTCATGACTTTATTTTGTGACGGATCCACTATTCCGGAAGAGGTTCCAATTGATTATGAGAACAAAGTTGCTATGTATGATGATTATTGTGATGACTTGTATGCTATAAAGAATAATGATATCCATAAAACTTGTCATCATGATTTTAGTTTTCAATTGGATTATGCCTCACATGATAATTATCTTGTTGAGTTTACTCCCACTATTCCGAATGAGATGAATTTTGCTTATGTGGAGAGTAATAAAATTTTTATGCTTGTAGATCATGAAAAGAATGCTTTAGGTGCTGGTTATATCATTGAATTCACTCATTATGCTACTGAAAATTATTATGAGGGAGGAATATATGCTTATAGGAATTGCAATAATATCAAGTTCCCTCTCTATGTGCTTAAAGTTTTGAAGTTTTCCTTGTTTTGCCTTCCTATGCTAGTTGATTATTGCTCCCATAAGTTGTTTGTTCACAAAATCCCTATGCATAGGAAGAGGGTTAGACTTAAATGTGCTAGTCATATTCTTCATGATGCTCTTTTTATGTTACAATTCTTATCCTTTATGTGAGCATCATTGAAATCATCATGCCTAGCTAGGGGCGTTAAACGATAGCGCTTGTTGGGAGGCAACCCAATTTTATTTTTGCTCCTTGCTTTTTTCTCCTGTTCAGTAATCAATAATTCATCTAGCCTCTGTTTAGATGTGGTTTTATGTTTTAATTTGTGTTTGTGCCAAGTAGAACCTTTTGGAAGACTTGGGGAAAGTCTTTGCGATCATGCTGTAAAAAATAGAAAATTTAGCGCTCACGAGATTTGCTGCCATTTCTTATTGGAGAGTGATATTTAGTTAATGCTTTTTGAAGATTATTAATAAATAAATTCCTCACGTCCAGAAATTTATTTTAGAATTTTTGGGGTTCCAGAAGTATACGTTTGGTCCAGATTACTACAGACTGTTCTGTTTTTGACAGATTCTGTTTTCTATGTGTTGTTTGCTTATTTTGATGAATCTGTGAGTAGTATCAGAGGGTATGAACCATAGATGAGTTGGAATACAGTAGATATTACACCAATATGAATTTTTAATGAGTTCACAATAGTACCTAAGTGGTGATTTATTTTCTTATACTAACGGAGGTTACGAGTTTTGTGTTAAGTTTTGTGTTGTGAAGTTTTCAAGTTTTGGGTAAAGATTCGATGGACTACGGAGTAAGGAGTGGCAAGAGCCTAAGCTTGGGGATGCCCAAGGCACCCCAAGGTAATATTCAAGGACAACCAAGAGCCTAAGCTTGGGGATGCCCCGGATGGCATCCCCTCTTTCGTCTTCGTTTATCGGTAACTTTACTTGGAGCTATATTTTTTATTCGCCACATGATATGTGTTTTGCTTGGAGCGTCATTTTATTTCATTTTGTTTTGCTTGATGTTTGAATAAAATACCAAGATCTGAAATTTTTAAATGTTAGAGAGTCTTCACATAGTTGCATACTTATTCAACTACTCATTGATCTTCACTTATATCTTTCGGAGTGGTTTGTTGTTTGCTCTAGTACTTCACTTATATCTTCTAGAGCATGGAGGTAGTTTTATTTTGAAGAAATATATGAACTCTCGTGCTTCACTTATATTATTTTGAGAGTTTTAGAACATCATGGTAATTTTCTTTGGTTATGAAACTAGTCCTAATATGATGGGCATCCAAGAGGGATATAATAAGAACTTTCATATAGAGTGCATTGAATACTAAGAGAAGTTTGATACTTGATAATTGTTTTGAGATATGGAGATAGTGATATCAAAGTTGTGCTAGTTGAGTAGTTGTGAATTTGAGGAATACTTGTGTTGAAGTTTGCAAGTCCCGTAGCATGCACGTATGGTAAACGTTGTGTAACAAATTTGAAACATGAGGTGTTATTTGATTGTCTTTCTTATGAGTGGCGGTCGGGGACGAGCGATGGTCTTTTCCTACCAATCTATCCCCTAGGATCATGCGCGTAATACTTGGTTTTTGATGACTTGTAGATTTTTGCAATAAGTATATGAGTTCTTTATGACTAATGTTGAGTCCATGGATTTTACGCACTCTTACCCTTCCATCATTGCTAGCCTCTTCGATACCGTGCATCGGCCTTTCTCACATTGAGAGTTGGTGCAAACTTCGCCGGTGCATCCAAACCCCGTGATATGATACGCTCTTTCACACATAAACCTCCTTATATCTTCCTCAAAAGAGCCACCATACCTACCTATTATGGCATTTCCTTAGCCATTCCGAGATATATTGCCCTGCAACTTTCCACCGTTCCATTTATTATGACATGCTTCATCATTGTCATATTGCTTTGCATGATCATGTAGTTGACATTGTATTTGTGGCAAAGCCACCATTCATAATTCTTTCATACATGTCACTCATGCATCATTGCTATCCCGGTACACCGCCGGAGGCATTCATATAGAGTCATATCTTGTTCTAAGTATCAAGTTGTAATTCTTGAGTTGTAAATAAATAGAAGTGTGATGATCATCATTAATAGAGAATCCCCCCCCTCAAAAAAGGGGAAGGCCAAAAAAATGCCAAATAAAAAAAGGCCAAATAAAAAAATAAAAAATTAAAAGGGACAATGCTACTATCCTTTTTCCACACTTGTGGTTCAAAGTAGCACCATGATCTTTATGATAGAGAGTCTCTTGTTTTTTCACTTTCATATACTAGTGGTAATTTTTCATTATAGAACTTGGCTTGTATATTCCAACAATGGGCCTCCTCAAGTGCCCTAGGTCTTCGTGAGCAAGCAAGTTGGATGCACACCCACTTAGTGTCTTTTGTTGATCTTTCATACATTTATAGCTCTAGTGCATCTGTTGCATGGCAATCCCTACTCCTTGCATTGACATCAATTGATGGGCATCTCCCTAGCCCATTGATTAGCCACGTCGATGTAAGACTTTCTCCTTTTTGTCTTCTCCACATAACCCCCGTCATCATATTCTATTCCACCCATAGTGGTATATCCATGGCTCACGCTCATGTATTGCGTGAAAGTTGAATAAAGTATGAGATTACTAAAGTATGAAACAATTGCTTGGCTTGTCATCGAGGTTGTGCATGATGAGAGCATTCTTGTGTTATGAATATGGAGCATGACCAAACTATATGATTTTGTAGGGATGAACTTTCTTTGGCCATGTTATTTTGAGAAGACATGATTGCTTAGTTAGTATGCTTGAAGTATTATTATTTTTATGTCAATATTAAACTTTTGTCTTGAATCTTATGGATCTGAACATTCATGCCAAAATGAAGAGAATTACTTAGAGAAATATGTTAGGTAGCATTCCACATCAAAAATTCTGTTTTTATCATTTACCTACTCAAGGACGAGCAGGAATTAAGCTTGGGGATGCTGATATGTCTCCAACGTATCTATAATTTTTGATTGTTCCATGCTATTATATTATCAACCTTGGATGTTTTATATGCATTTATATGCTAATTTATATGATTTTTGGGACTAACCTATTAACTTAGAGCCCAGTGCCTGTTTCTGTTTTTTCCTTGTTTTAGGGTTTCGAAGAAAAGGAATATCAAACGGAGTCCAAACAGAATGAAACCTTCAGAAAAGTTAATTTTAGATAGAAAGCAATACAGGAGACTTGGAGTGCACGTCAGGGGGTCAACGAGGAAGCCACGAGGCAGGGGCGCACCCACCCCCTGGGCGCGCCCTCCACCCTCGTGGGCCCCTCGTGGCTCCCCTGACGTACTTCTTCCTCCTATATATACCCATATACCCTAAAATGATCAGGGAGCACAATAGATCGGGAGTTCCGCCGCTAGAAGCCTCCGTAGCCACCGAAAACCAATCTAGACCCGTTCCAGCACCCTGCCGGAGGGGGAATCACTCTCCGGTGGCCATCTTCATCATCCCGGTGCTCTCCATGACGAGGAGGGAGTAGTTCTCCCTCAGGGCTGAGGGTACATACCAGTACCTATGTGTTTGATCTCTCTCTCTCTCTCTCGTGTTCTTGAGGTGGTAAAATCTTGATGTATCGCGAGCTTTGCTATTATAGTTGGATCTTATGATGTTTTCTCCCCCTCTACTCTCTTGTAATGGATTGAGTTTTCCTTTTGAAGTTATCTTATCGGATTGAGTCTTTAAAGATTTGAGAACACTTGATGTATTTCTTGTCGTGCGTATCTGTGGTGACAATGGGATATCACGTGATTCACTTGATGTATGTCTTGGTGATCAAAATGCGATTTCCGCCCTTGAACCTATGCATAGGGTTTGGCACACATTTTCGTCGTGATTCTCCGGTAGAAACTTTGGGGCACTCTTTGAGGTTCTATGTGTTGGTTGAATAGATGAATCTGAGATTGTGTGATGCATATCGTATAATCATACCCATGGATACTTGAGGTGACATTGGAGTATCTAGGTGACATTAGGGTTTTGGTTGATTTGTGTCTTAAGGTGTTATTCTAATACGAACTCTAGGGCTGTTTGTGACACCTATAGGAATATCCCAACAGATTGATTGGAAAGAATAACTTTGAGGTGGTTTCGTACCCTACCATAACCTCTTCGTTTGTTCTCCGCTATTAGTCACTTTGGAGTGACTCTTTGTTGCATGTTGAGGGATAGTTATGTGATCCAATTATGTTATTATTGTTGAGAGAACTTGCACTAGTGAAAGTATGAACCCTAGGCCTTGTTTCCTAGCATTGCAATACCGTTTGTGCTCACTTTTATCATTAGTTACCTTGCTGTGTTTATATTTTCAGATTACAAAATCCTTTATCTACTATCCATATACCACTTGTATCACCATCTCTTCGCCGAACTAGTGCACCTATACAATTTACCATTGTATTGGGTGTGTTGGGGACACAAGAGACTCTTTGTTATTTGGTTGCAGGGTTGCTTGAGAGAGACCATCTTCATCCTACGCCTCCTACGGATTGATAAACCTTAGGTCATCCACTTGAGGGAAATTTTCTACTGTCCTACAAACCTCTACACCTGGAGGCCCAACAATGTCTACATGAAGAAGGTTGTGTAGTAGACATCAGGCCTCTCCCACATAAAACTTGCTATCGGTCTAGTAAAGTAGTCAATTGCTTAGGGACAATTTCACAACTCCTACCACCACTTCTCCACACTCTCTATACTAAATTTATTGCTTATTTATCTAAATAGCCCCTACTTTTTATTTACGTGCACCTTATATTCTTGCAAACCTATCCAAAAACACCTACAAAGTACTTCTAGTTTTTACTTGTTCTAGGTAAAGCGAACGTCAAGCTTGCGTAGAGTTGTATCGGTGGTCGATAGAACTTAAGGGAATATTTGTTCTACCTTTAGCTCCTTGTTGGGTTCGGCACTATTACTTACCGAAAGAGGCTACAATTGATCCCCTATACTTGTGGGTTATCAATTTTCCACATCTGTTTTCTTTTGCACATCGCATAATTCCACGAAGGTATTAAGATGGAATGCGGCATCCTCATTAGGAGTACCGGAAAATTGGTCTTTCATAACAGGATTCAACAAAGCAGTATTAATATCACAAGTCTCCGCAATAGTGGCGGGAGGAGCAAGCGGAGTGCCAATAAAATCATTGTTGTTGGAATTTGAGAAATCACATAACTTGGTGTTCTCTTGAGTCATGATGACTACAGAACAAGATTGCACTCAAAAACAGATCCAGCAAGAAAACGGCGAACGAAAAAAGAGAGGCGAATAAAAATGGCAATTTTGTGAGGTGGGGGAGAGGAAAATGAGAGGCAAATGGCAAATAATGTAATTGTGAGGAGATGAGGTTTTTGATTAGGAACCTGGTTATGATGAAGATCCTCCCCGGCAACGGCGCCAGAAATTCCTTTTGATGTCGCTTGAAGCTATGTCGGTTTTTCCCCAAAGAGGAAAGGATGATGCAGCACAGCGACGGTAGGTATTTCCCTCAGATATGAAACCAAGGTTATCAAACCAGTAGGATAACAAAGCAACACAACTTAAACAGCCCCTGCACACAAATAACAACCACTCGCAACCCAACGTGTTAAAGGGGTTGTCAATCCCTTTCGGGTAACGGCGCCAGAGATGGCACGTGGACGGGAGAAATTTGTAAACATTGATAGATCAAATGCCAAATAAAATAAATTTCAGAAAGGTATTTTTGGGTTTTTTGGTTTAATAGATCTGAAAATAAAAGCAAATAAAAATAGATCGCGAAGGCAAATAATATGAGAAAGAAGACCCGAGGGCCGTAGGTTTCACTAGTGGCTTCTCTCGAGAAAAATAGCAAAGCGGTGGGTGAACAAATTACTGTTGGGAAATTGATAGAACCTCAAATAATTATGACGATATCCAAGCAATGATCATTACATAGGCATCACATCCAAGATTAGTAGACCGACTCCTGCCTGCATCTACTACCATTACTCCACACATCGACCGCTATCCAGCATGCATCTAGTGTATTAAGTTCATGGCAAAACGGAGTAATGCAATGAGAATGATGACATGATGTAGACGAGATCCATTTATCTATGGCACTAGAAATAGATCCCATCTTTTTATCCTTAGTAGCAACGATACATACATGTCGGTTCCCTTTTTGTCACTGGGATCAAGCACCGTAACATCGAACCCACTACCGGGCACCTCTTCCCATTGCAAGATAAATAGATCAAGTTGGCCAAACAAAACCCAAATATCGGAGAAGAAATATGAGGGTATAAGAGATCATGCATAAAAGAGATCAAAGAAACTCAAATACTTTCATGGATATAAAAAGATAGATCTGATCATAAACTCAAAGTTCATTGATCCCAACAAACACACCGCAGAAGAATTACATCATATGGATCTCCAAGAGACCATTATATTGAGAATCAAGAGAGAGAGAGAGAGATGAAGCCATCTAGGTACTAACTACAGACCCAGAGGTCTACAAAGAACTACTCATGCATCATCGGAGAGGCACCAATGGAAGTGGTGAACCCCTCCGTGATGGTGTCTAGATTGGATCTGGTGGTTCTGGAATCTGCGGTGGCTGGATGAATATTTCGTCGACTCCCCTAGGGTTTCTGGAATGTTGGGATATTTATAGAGCAAAGAGGCGGTCCGGGGGCACCCGGGGTGGGCACAACCCACCAGGGCGCGCCTGGGCCTCCTGGCGCGCCCTGGTGGGTTGTCCCCTCCTCGAGACTCCCCCATGTGTAAACAAGGCCCAACATCTTCCTTCTGGTCCATAAAAAATCTTCGTAAATTTTCATGGCATTTGGACTCCGTTTGATATTGATTTTCTGCGATGTAAAAACATGGAAAAAACGGCAACTGGCACTTGGCACTATGTCAATAGGTTAGTACCAAAAAATGTTATAAAATGACTATAAAATGATTATAAAACATCCAATAATAAAATAGTATGGAACAATAAAAAATTATAGATACATTGGACACATATCAACATGGTAATTTGCTTTGGTTATAAAATTAGTCCTAATATGATAGGCATCCAAGAAGGATATAATAAAAACTTTCATATAAAGTGCATTAAATACTATGAGAACTTTGATTCCTTATGATTTTTTGAGATATGTAGATGGCGATATTAGAGTCATGCTAGTAAGTAGTTGTGAATTTGAGAAATACTTGTGTTAAGGTTTGTGAGTCTCTTAGCATGCACGTATGGTGAACCGTTATGTAACGAAGTTGGAGCATGAGATGTTTTTTGATTGTATTCCTTATGAGTGGCGGTCAGGGACGAGCAATGGTCTTTTACTACCAATCTATCCCCCTAGGAGCATGCATGTAGTACTTTGTTTCGATGACTAATAGATTTCTGAAATAAGTATATGAGTTCTTTATGACTAATGTTGAGTCCATGGATTATACGCACTCTCACCTTTCCGCCATTGCTAGCCTCTCTAGTACCGTGCAACATTCATCGATACCATAAACCCACCACATATCCTTCCTCAAAACAGCCACCATACCTACCTATTATGGCATTTCCATAGCCATTCCGAGATATATTGCCATGTGACTTTCCACCGTTCCGTTTTTATGACACGTTCCATCATTGTCATATTGCTTTCCATGATCATGTAGTTGACATCATATTTGTGGTAAAGCCACCATTCATCATTTTTATACATGTCGCTCTTGATTCATAGCACATCCTAGTACACCACCAGAGGCATTCACATAGAGTCATAGTTTTGTTCTAGTATCAAGTTGTAATTTTTGAGTTGTAAGTAAATAGAAGTGTGATGATTTTCATTATTAGAGTATTGTCCCATGTGAGGAAAAAGAGAGATAAAGGCCAAAAAAAAAGAAGGCCCAAAAAAATATGAGAGAAAAAGAGAGAAGGGAGAATGTTACTATCCTTTTTGCCACACTTGTGCTTCAAAGTAGCACCATGATCTTCATGATAGAGAGTCTCCTATGATATCACTTTCATATACTAGTGGGTTTTTTCATTATAGAACTTGGCTTGAATATTCCAATGATGGGCTTCCTCAAACGCCCTAGGTCTTCCTGAGCAAGCAAGTTGGATGCACACCCACTTAGTTTTCTTTTTTGAGCTTTCATACACTTATAGCTCTAGTGCATCTGTTGCATGGCAAACCCTACTCACCCACATTGATATCTATTAATGGGCATGTGCATCTCCCGCTGATACGCCTAGTTGATGTGAGACTATCTCCTTCTTTTTGTCTTCTCCACAACCACAGTCTATTCCACCTATAGTGATATATCCATGGCTCACGCTCATGTATTACGTGAAAGTTGAAAAGGTTTGAGAACGTCAAAAGTATGAAACAATTGCTTGGCTTGTCATCGGGGTTGTGCATGATTTGAATATTTTCTATGATGAAGATGGAGCATAGCCAGACTATATGATTTTGTAGGGATAAGCTTTCTTTGACCATGTTATTTTGAGAAGACATAATTATTCTGTTAGTATGCTTGAAGTATTATTGTTTTTATGTCAATAATAAACTCTTGTTTTGAATCTTACGAATCTGAACATTCATGCCACAATAAAGAGAATTACATGGATAAATATGTTAGGTAGCATTCCACATCAAAAATTACATTTTTATCATTACCTACTCGAGGACGAGCAGGAATTAAGCTTGGGGATGCTTGATACGTCTCCAACGTATCTATAATTTTTGATTGTTCCATGCTATTAACTTATCTGTTCTGGATGTTTTATCTGCATTAATATGCTATTTTATATGATTTTTGGGACTAACCTATTAAACTAGAGCCCAGTGCCAGTTTCTGTTTTTTTTCCTTGTTTTAGAGTTTCGTAGAAAAGGAATACCAAACGGAGTCCAAACAGAATAAAACTTTCGCGATAATTTTTCTTGGACCAGAAGACATCCAGGAGACTTGGAGTGCAAGGCAGAAGAGCCGAGAGGTGGACACAAGGGTGGAGGGCGCGCCTAGGGGAGTGGGGCGCGCCCCCAACCTTGTGGGCCCCTCGGCGACCTCCTGACCTAGATCTTCCACCTATATACACTCTTATACCACAAAAACATCCAAGGGAGCCACGAAACCACTTTTCCACCGCGGCAACTGATACGTCTCTGTCGTATCTACTTTTCCAAACACGTTTGCCCTGTTTTGGACTCTAACTTGCATGATTTGAATGGAACAAACCCAGACTGACACTGTTTTCAGCAGAATTGCCATGGTGTTATTTATGTGCAAAAACAAAAGTTCTCGGAATGACCTAAAACTTCATGTAACATCTTTTTGGAAATAACAAAAAATCCTTGCAAAAGATGAAGACCAGGGGGCCCACACCCTAGCCACGAGGGTGGGGGTGTGCCTGCCCCCTGGGCGCGCCCCGTACCTCGTGGGCCCCCCTGGAGCTCCTCTGACCTCAACTCCAACTCTATATATTTGCTTTCGGGGAGAAAAAAAATAAAAAAGAAGGATTCATCGCGCTTTATGATATGGAGCCGCCGCTAAGCCCTAAAACCTCTTGGGATGGCTGATCTGGAGTCCGTTCGGGGCTCCGGAGAGGGGAATCCGTCGCCATCGTCATCATCAACCATCCTCCATCACCAATTTCATGATGCTCACCACCGTGCGTGAGTAATTCCATCGTAGGCTTGCTGGACGGTGATGGGTTGGATGAGATTTATCATGTAATCGAGTTAGTTTTGTTAGGGTTTGATCCCTAGTATCCACTATGTTCTGAGATTGATGTTGCTATGACTTTGCTATGCTTAATGATTGTCACTAGGGCTCGAGTGCCATGATTTCAGATCTGAACCTATTATGTTTTCATCAATATATGAGAGTTCCTGATCCTATCTTGCAAGTCTATAGTCACCTACTATGTGTTATGATCCGGCAACCCCGAAGTGACAATAATTGGGACCACTCCCGATGATGACCATAGTTTGAGGAGTTCATGTATTCACTATGTGTTAATGCTTTGGTCTGGTACTCTATTAAAAGGAGGCCTTAATATCCCTTAGTTTCCACTAGGACCCCGCTGCCATGGGAGGGTAGGACAAAAGATGGCATGCAAGTTCTTTTCCATAAGCACGTATGACTATATTCGGAATACATGCCTACATTACATTGATGAATTGGAGCTAGTTCTGTGTCACCCTAGGTTATGATTGTTACATGATGAACCGCATCCGGCATAATTCTCTATCACCGATCCATTGCCTACGAGCTTTCCATGTATTGTTCTTTGCTTATTTACTTTTCCGTTGCTATTGTTACCATCACTACAAAATACCAAAAACATTACTTTTGTTACCGTTACCTTTTGCTATCGTTACCACCACTATCATATTACTTTGCTACTAAATACTTTGCTGCAGATATTAAGTTTCCAGGTATGGTTGAATTGACAACTCAGCTGCTAATACTTGAGAATATTCTTTGGCTCCCCTTGTGTCGAATCAATAAATTTGGGTTGAATACTCTACCCTCGAAACTATTGTGATCCCCTATACTTGTGGGTTATCAAGACTATTTTCTGGCGCCGTTGCCGGGGAGCATAACTCTATTATTATGGCAATCGGGGTCTTCTTCTTCACAGTACGACCCCAACTATTATTATGGATATCCGCCAGGCCAGCCGTGGCCATATACCAACTTAGGCTAAAAGCCTAAGCTTGGGGGAGTACGTATTTCTCACCGACATTACATTTATGTTCACACACTCATTGTTAGAAGTCGGTGCTCATACTTTTTCATTGTAATATCCATGCTAGTTTTTTTTCCTGTTTATGCTTTCTTCTTGTGTGTTTAGTAAACCTTAAGAAAACAAAAAAATTAGTTGTAGCTTTTAGCTAGTTTTAATTTCCATGCTTGTAGTAGTAATTAAAAAGAAAACCCAAAAAGATTTCTTGTTCTTCTTTTTGCTTGTTGGGAGCTTTCCCATGTAAATAGTTTTATTTCTTTTCTTTTCTTTGGGGGTCGATAGGAGAAGATCATAATTAAATTGTAGAAGTGGCTCTTATATGCATTATTGTTGATCTGACAAAAGAGCCCATGCTGCCTTGTCTTCTCCTGTTTATTGAATGCTTGCAGATTCCAGCTTAGTCCAATGCACATGCACTATTATTATTATCCACATCGTTCAGTCATGCAAGTGAAAGGCAATTATGATTATATATGATGGACTGACTGAGATGAGAAAAGCTGGTATGAACTCGACCTCTCTTGTTTTTGTAAATATGATTAGTTGATTGTTCCTAATTCAGCCTATTATGAATAAACATGTTTGCTATGACAACTAGAGATCATAGTTTCTTATGCCATGCTTAATTAGCTAGGAGCTTATAATGGTTTACCTTGCGTGCCAACATGCTATTAAAATGGTTGTGATATGGTATGATAGGGTGGTATCCTCTTTTGAACGATTCGAGTGGCTTGACTTGGCACATGTTCACGCATGTAGTTGAAACAAAATCAACATAGCCTCTACGATATTTATGTTCATGGTGCATTATATCCTACTCATGCTTGAATTTGGTGTTGATTAATTTTAATGCATGTTCATGACTGTTGTCGCTCTCTAGTTGGTCGCTTCTCAGTCTTTTTCTAGCCTTCACCTGTACTAAGCGGGAATATTGCTTGTGCATCCAATCCCATAAACCCCAAAGTTATGCCATATGAGTCCACCATACCTACCTATTTACGGTATCTACCTGCCGTTCCAAGTAAATTTGTATGTGCCAAACTCTAAACCTTCAAATAAATATCCTGCTTTGTATGCTCGAACAGCTCATTTATCAACTAGGGTTGTTCGTATCTTCCATGTTAGGCGGGTTATTCTCAAGAGGAGTGGACTCCGCTCCTCACCCACGAGAAAGTGGCTGGTCACCAGGATGCCTAGTCCCATGCTTTATGCAAACTAAATCAAAATAATTGCAAACAAAACTCCCCCTGGGACTCTTGTTAGTTGGAGGCACTCGTTTTCGAGCAGGCCATGGATTGATGCTTGTTGGTGGAGGGGGAATATAAACTTTACCATTCTGTTTGGGAACCGCCTATAATGTGTGTAGCATGGAAGATATCGCCATCTCTTGGTTGTTATGTTGACAATGAAAGTATACCACTCAAAATATTATTCACCTCTATTTCAAAATCGAGCTCTGGCACCTCTACAAATCCCTGCTTCCCTCTGTGAAGGGCCTATCTATTTACTTTTATGTTGAGTCATCATCCTCTTATTAAAAAGCACCAGTTGGAGAGCACCGCTATCATTTGCATTCATTACTGTTAGTTTACATTGAGTATGACTTGACTGGATCTCTTTTACCATGAATTACAATGTCTAGTCAGTCCTTGATCTTTAAAGGTGCTCTGCGTTTATGTTTTGCGGTCTCAGAAAGGGCTAGCGAGACACCATCTTGTTATATCATATTATGATTGTTTTGAGAAAGTGTTGACATCCGAGATTTATTATTATTGCTCGCTAGTTGATTATGCCATTGATATGAGTAAACATGCGACCTAAGCGTTATTGTGAATATGGTTAGTTTATAATCTTTGCTGAAAACTTGAATGTTGGCTTTACATATTTACAACAACAAGAGCAAACAGAGTTTGTAAAAGTTTTTCTTTATCACTTTCAGTTTGTCAACTGAATTGCTTGAGGACAAGCAAAGGTTTAAGCTTGGGGGAGTTGATACGTCTCCGTCGTATCTACTTTTCCAAACACTTTTGCCCTTGTTTTGGTTGAATGGAACTAACCCGGACTGGCGCTGTTTTCAGCAGAATTGGCATGGTGTTATTTATGTGCAGAAACAAAAGTTCTCGGAATGACCTGAAACTTCACAGAACATCTTTTTGGAAATAATAAAAAATCCTTGCAAAATATGAAGACCAGGGGGCCACACCCTAGCCACGAGGGTGGGGGGCACGCTTGCCCCCCTGGGCGCGCCCCCCGACCTCGTGGGCCCCCTGGAGCTCCTCCGACCTCAACTCCAACTCTATATATTTGCTTTCAGGGAGAAAAACATAAAAAAGAAGGATTCATTGCGTTTTACGATATGGAGCCGCCGCCAAGCCCTAAAACCTCTCAGGTGGGCTGATCTGGAGTCCGTTCGGGGCTCCGGAGAGGGGAATTCATCGCCATCGACATCATCAACCATCCTCCATCACCAATTTCATGATGCTCACTGCCGTGCGTGAATAATTCCATCGTAGGCTTGCTGGACGGTAATGGGTTGGATGAGATTTGTCGGTGTACTAGAATAGGGGCACCCTAGTACCCCGAACTTGTGCACGGGCAGTTGCAGCACCCCGCGGCAAGGCTTGCCGGGAGAACGCCAAGATCCTCCATGGTTCCCTTGGAGCCATTCAAGAACAAAGTATTTAAGCTCAGGAGACAAGGCCCCGGCAAGAGGAGCTTGCCGGGAAGGCCAACCAAGGCACTCCAAGGAACTTGCCGCGACGCGCCACATGCTCCGGCAAGGCAACAAGGCCCCGGCAAGAGGAGCTTGCCGGGAAGACCAACCAAGGTACCTCGAGGCCCGGTGAGCGACAAGCTTCTGGACCCGACAAGATAACAACATCGGCAAGGCTCTTGCCGTGGCAGGCGGCCACTCTGTGCCCACGCTCCAGCGCATCCACCAACGTGTCGCCCCGGGGGCCTCTCCAGGCACGCGTGGCAGGAGGCTGTGCAGCCAGCGGTGCGCAGTGGCATGCGAAGCTGACAAGATCGCCATGGTGGCGAACGGTGGCACCCCTAACGGTCCTTTTCTGCACTGTTTGGGCGACTCGGACGGGCATTTAATGCCCTTGTCCCCTACCGTCGGAGTTAGGTAGGGTGCACTATACAAGTAACTGTACCAACCACCTCACTTTTTACATTTGTACCCTTCTCTGCATTGCCACCTATCGGTGACCCCTTTAGCGTATAAAAGGAGGCCCATGCGCAACGTAGAGGGGGTTCAAAGTTTTAGACAGGGTTGGACTCATGGGTACGCCAGAAAACACTTAGCTCTCGCGAGCAAGAACATAATACAACCAGACAAGCAGCAGTAGGAGTGTTATCTCTCCGGAGAGCTCCGAAGCTGGGTAAACTGCTCGTGTGCTTCGCCTCGATCTACTCTTCGTGCGATCTCCGCCCCCCGCCGAACCGAAAGGGGCCCGGTCCGCCGGCCCCATAGGTGTTCGTGGATCAGTTTCCCCCGACATCTTCGGTGCGCCAGGTAGGGGGCGTCGAGATTGTGTGAACCTGATCCGGTGTTCACACGAGTTAGATCTTCATTCCCTTCATCAATATGCCACTGAAGAAGAAGACTTCGGCGGCAGCCGCTCCGTCCACGTCACTGCCGCCACCGTTGGAGCAAACGGGTGGTGGAATGGACGCCGGCGGAAGAATGGACGTCGACGAGGAAGCTCATGATGCTGCCAGGTCCAAGAACAAGGTTGCACAAACCTCGGCGACTGTACATGTTCCGCGCCACTCTCAGGAGGCGCAAGACCAACAGCGTCATGGCACTTGCAGTGCCATACGCATGATAGGCCAAGACCAAGCTGGTGGATCTCGGGGCGCTCAAGACCGGCATGCACGCCAGCGTGCTGGCACGAGCGGGGCACGGTCGCCTGGACGGGATACTGCTCTTTCTAACATAGTTAGAAGTTCGAGCACGTCCCGCTCCTCGCGCCGTCCGCCACTGCCACCCACCACTCCAGCAGAAGCTTTGGCGCGAGCTCAACTTCTCCTAGATTACCCTCCGACTTCAGACAAGATCGACGAATGGAGGGCCACCATTCAGAGTCTCATCGACTACGCCAACGACGACACTCCACGGCGGCCGAGCGCGTCGCCGCCGCGGCAGGGTTGCCGGGCGCGAGCTGGTGGCGACGAAACGAGTGGAGGTGCAACTACCATGCAATCACCACCCTGAAGACCAAGATCGCCGACTCGCCGGATCCACCTCGACAGCGACTCCACTGCATCGTTGGATCCACGAGCTCGTCGCGATCAGCGCCAAGTTCTTCATGATCGACAACAAGAAGATGCTCGAACTCGCATCGAGCGCCGAAGAGAAGCGCGACGTCAATCCGACAAGCGCGCTGGGCCCTCTGTTGACATGCATGCGCCAGGGGAACCAGGTGATCTACCATACGCGGTAGGTTGCCCTGCGTTCACTCGTGAGCTGCGGCAAGTCCAGTGGCCCAGCACGAAGAACTTCAAGCCAGACGTACCAGAGAAGTACGACGACAAGACGCATCCGTCGGAGTTCCTCAGCATCTACACCATTGCGGTGCAGGCTACCGGGGGACGGGATGACAAGATCCTTGCCAACTACTTCCCGTTGGTGCTCAAGCCCAACGTCAGATCCTGGCTCATGCACTTGCCGGACAACTCCATATCCTCTTGGGCTGATCTGTGCCATCAGTTTGTCGGCGCCTTCACAGGCGGACACAAGCCTCATGGCCAGGAGAGTGATCTTCATCTGCTTGCCCAGAAGGAAGGAGAGCCCCTGCGCAAGTACATTCAGAGATTCAGCAGTGTGCAGCACAACATCCCAGACGTCCACCCTGCCGCGGTGATCAACACATTCCATCAGAACATGCAGAACCGCAGGATGCGGGAGGAAATGGCGATGTGCAGGATCAGGGACGTCAGTGAGTTATATGCACTGGCCGACAAGTGTGCACGTGCTGAGGAAGGGAGGAGACTCCCTGGAGAGAATGTAGGAGCGGGAGGATCTGACAGTGAAGATGCTGCCCCGGCAAGGAAGAACCGGCGGCGGAGCAACAGAAGGAGGAAAGGCAAAGAGGTGCTAGTTGTTGAGCAGTCTGGCAACGGTGGTGGCGCCAAGGAAGCCAAAGCTGGTGACTCCGGCAAGGAGGTTGCCGCGGAGGTGGTGGTCGCCGACAAGCAGGACGGCACCAACAAGCAGTATTGCAAGATCCACCGCACCAAGGGCCATGATCTCCAGAACTGTAAGAAAGTCGAGCAGCTTGTTGAGCAACAGAAAGCTGAATACGAGCGACGCGACAAGCAGAAGGCCCAGGAAGGTGCTGGGGGATCCGGCAAGAAACGTCCCGGCCGAGGAGGACGCCGCGGCAAGGCCAAGCAGCGTCAAGGAGACAGACCTCCTCGCGGCCGCGACAAGGATGAAGACGACGACGACGATGAAGACATTGATGATGAGGAGACTGATGAGCAGGAGTTCCAGAAAGCCACAGAGGTCCTGTGCATTGACGGTGGTACTTCTCTGCACACCTCGCACTGCCAGCTCAAGCAGTGGGTGCGGGAAGTTAATGCAGCAGAACCACCCGTCGAGTCACGCAAGCCTCTGAAATGGTCCAGCACGCCTATCATCTTTGATATTGAGGACCACCCTGATCGCATAACTGCGGTCGGGTGCTTGCCGATGTTGGTTTCGCCGACAATCCGCAACCTCAAGGTCACTAAGATGCTAGTTGACGGCGGGGACGGCTTGAACCTGATCTCCTCCGCGGTGCTCCAGAAACTCCAGATCCCTGACAGTGAGCTCGAAGAGACCGGTACATTTCAAGGAATCAACCCGAGAAGAAGCAAGCCGAAGGGAAAGATCACGTTGCCGGTAACATTCGGCAGCAAGCTGAACTTCAGGACTGAGAGGGTCACATTTGATGTTGCTGACTTTCCATTACCTTACAATGGAATCCTTGGCCGTCCGGCACTCGCCAAGTTCATGGCAGCCTCTCACTATGCGTACAACAGACTGAAAATGCCAGGCCCGATAAGTGTCATCTCTGTCCCTGGCGACAAGAAGGATGCTCTTATCTGTGCCGACAAGATCTACCGGGAAGCAGCAACCGCAGCAGAACGCAAGACACTTGCCGCTGAAGCTCCCGGGGGGAAGAAGAAGACCAAGTCCGGCAAGAGTTCTGATGCCCACTCTAGCAAGCGCACCTCTTCGGAGTGCTGCGCTACCGTCGAGGACGCACCATCGAGCTCCACCGGCAAGTGTAAGAAGGCAATGGCAGCTCCACCTGAGACCAAGAAGGTGTCCACCAAGGAGGACGGCGCTGGTGGTACCTTCACCATCAGCGCCACTCTTGACCCCAAATAGGAAAGCGCGCTCGTTGCTTTCCTGCGGGCGAATGTCGACGTGTTTGCGTGGCAACCGTCTGATATCCCCGGTGTTCCCAGGAAAGTAATTGAGCACCACCTTGCCGTTTGTCCTCACGCGCGGCCCGTCAAGCAGAGAGTCAGGAAGCAGGCAGTGGAGCGCCAAGAATTCATCGCAGAAGAAATCAAGAAGTTGGAAGCAGCAGGCCTTGTTAGAGGAGTGCTCCATCCCACATGGTTGGCCAATCCTGTTGTCGTGCGCAAGGCTAACGGGAAGTGGAGGCTTTGTATTGACTTTACTGATGTTAATAAAGCTTGTCCCAAAGACCCATTTCCCTTGCCGCGCATTGACCAGATTGTTGACTCCACAGCCGGATGTGATTTGCTTTCATTTCTTGATGCATACTCAGGATACCATCAGATCTTCATGGCAGAAGAAGATGAAGAGAAAACCGCATTAATCACCCCGTGTGGCACGTACTGCTTCGTACGGATGCCTTTCGGTTTGAAGAATGCTGGTTCAACATTCGCAAGGGTAGTCCACCACGCTTTTGAGCCGCAGATGCACATAAATGTGGAAGCCTACATGGATGACATAGTGGTCAAAAGCAAGAATAGGGCGACCCTGATTCAAGATTTAGACGAGACATTTGCAAATCTGCGCAAGATCAACCTCAAGCTTAGCCCCGAGCAGTGTGTGTTTGGAGTCCCTTCCGGCAAGCTTCTCGGGTTCTTCGTGTCTCAGCGGGGAATTGAAGCCAATCCCGACAAGATCAAGGCCACTGAGCAGATCGAAGCACCAAAGCGCGTCAAGGATGTACGAAGGCTTGCCGGTTGCGTGGCTGCTCTCAGCAGGTTTATCTCTAGATCTGCTGAGCGCGCCCTGCCATTTTTCAAAATTTTGAAAAAGGCAGGTCCAATAAAATGGACTCCGGAGGCGGAGGCTGCGCTGCAGGACTTGAAGAGATACCTGTCCTCTACTCCAATACTTGTCGCACCTAAGCCGCAAGAGAAGTTGCTGCTGTATATAGCGCAACCAATCAAGTGGTTAGTGCTGCGTTAGTGGCGGAGAGGGAGGCAGATGATGAGCCAGCAACCACGACAGATGCAGCCAGCGACAAGCAGGGGGCTTCGCCGACAAGCTCTGGTCCCGACAGAGATGGATCTGCGCAGGAGCATGATAAGATGCAGAAGAGAATGGTGCAGCGTCCAGTTTACTTTGTCAGTTCCCTTCTACAGGGGGCTAGATCAAGGTACTCTGGTGTGCAGAAATTGCTTTTCGGCCTCCTCATGGCCTCGAGAAAGCTGCGCCATTACTTCCAAGCACATGAGATCACAGTCGTCACTCGCTTTCCGCTGAAGAGGATACTGCAAAATCCAGAAGCAACAGGCAGGATTGTCGAGTGGGCGCTGGAACTGTCAAGCTTTGGCCTCAAGTTTGAGAGCACTTCAACTATCCAAAGCAGAGCATTGGCAGAGTTCATAGCAGAATGGACGCCCACCCCAGATGAAGAAATTCCAGAGACGAGCATCCCCGTCAAAGAAGCAAGCAAAGAGTGGCTGATGTACTTTGATGGGGCCTTCTCGCTGCAAGGCGCCGGTGCGGGCGTGCTGCTTGTCGCGCCCACCGGAGAGCACCTCAAGTACGTAGTCCAGATGCACTTTCCCAAGGAGCAAGCAACCAACAATACTGCAGAGTATGAAGTATTGCTTGCCGGTCTCAGAATCGCAGCAGATCTTGGGATCAAGAAGCTCATTGTCAGGGGTGACTCACAGCTTGTCATCTGCCAAGTGAACAAGAACTACCAGAGTCCATTGATGGAAGCGTATGTCGATGAAGTGAGGAAGCTAGAAGAGCACTTTGACAGCCTACAGATGGAGCATATCCCAAGAGATCAGAATGACATTGCTGATGGCCTGTCAAAGTGCGCCACACTAAAGTTACCTGTGGAACCAGGGATCTTTGTGCTCAAGTTGACTCACCATCCGTAACACCATCAACTGGACAAAGCAAGAAGAGGAAGTTGGTTTCTGGTGACTATTTTCCGGCAGAGCTCCCCGAAGCCGCCGCCAAGAAAGTCCCCAAGATCAACACCAAGGATGCTGAGGGGCAGTCTGCTCCGGCAAGCCTTATGGTTTGTTCCGTTGAAGCAGACGCTCCCGACAAGTTTTGCTCCGGCAAGCTTGCCGGGGAACATCAAGCTTCGGCAGGGCCACAAGACCTTGCCGTAGAAGCGGATGTTCCCGCAGCAGCAGATGTGCCTTTAGTCCTTGTTGTCGAGCCACAAGCTCCAGCATGGGCACAGCAGATTGTCCATTTCCTTCAGACAGGAGAACTTCCCGAAGAGCAAGAAGAAGCGGAAAAAGTAGCCCAGCAGTCAAGTATGTACCAATTTGTCGATAGCATACTGTACAGAAGAAGACTCAACGGTGTGAAATTGAAGTGTATTTGCCGGGAAGATGGACAAAAGCTGTTGGCAGAGATACATGGAGGCATATGTGGCCTCTACATTGGCGCAATAGCACTTGCCGGCAAAGCTTTCCGGCAAGGTTTCTTTTGGCCGACAGCCCTCCAGGATGCAACTGCACAAGTAACCAAGTGCGAAGCGTGCCAGTTCCACTCCAAACAGATACACCAGCCAGCTCAAGCTCTCCAGACGATCCCTTTATCCTGGCCATTTTCGGTCTGGGGGCTCGATATCCTCGGCCCTTTCCCCCGAGCTGTCGGGGGCTTTGAGTACTTGTACGTCGCAATCGACAAGTTCACAAAGTGGCCGGAAGTGCAGCCAGTGAGGAAGGTGACAGCACAGTCAGCAGTCAAGTTCTTCAAGTCAATTGTTTACCATTTTGGGATCCCTAACGGGATCATCACCGACAACGGCACGCAATTCACGAGCCGCACCTTCATGCAGTACGTCCAAGACCTTGGCGCCAAGGTCTGCTTCGCTTCTGTTGCTCATCCGAGAAGCAACGGTCAAGCAGAGAGGGTAAATGCTGAAGTGCTGCGCGGGCTCAAGACAAGGACTTTCGACAGGCTGCACAAGTGCGGAAGAAACTGGATCGAGGAGCTGCCGGTGGTTCTTTGATCGATCAGAACAACACCAAATCGAGCCACTGGCCAGACGCCTTTCGCTCTAGTCTATGGAGCAGAGGCAGTTCTCCCCATGGAACTCGTATACGGATCGCCTCGAGTGCTCGCTTATGATGAGCTTGAGCAAGAACAGCTGCGACAAGACGACGCGCTGCTCCTTGAGGAAGATTGTCTTCAGGCTGCTGTACGAGCTGCTCGATACCAGCAAGCTTTGTGCCGCTACCATAGCCGCAAAGTTAAAGCCAGAAGCTTCGAGGAAGGCGACCTTGTTCTTCGGCGCGTTCAGTCCGCCAAGAATTCCAACAAGTTGACACCGAAGTGGGAAGGCCCTTATCGGGTGAAACGAGTCACAAGGCCCGGCGCTGTCCGCCTTGAGACCGAAGATGGCATTCCGGTGAGCAACTCCTGGAACATAGAACATCCTCGTAAGTTTTTCCCGTAGGGCGCGGTTGCCGGAACCCGTTCCGGCAACCACCTTTTGTACAAGTCTTGCCGCTGTTGCATGTAATCCTTTGTACAAAGCCGGGCGCAGATCCCGTGCATAAGTAAAACCCCATGTGCTCCGCACAACTTGTCCATTTCATGCATTAGTTTCTTTCTTGCATGCGTTATCTGACACTTTGTGCAGCACCTACACCCGGTAAGCAATAACGAGCCGAAGGGCTCCATATTATTATTTTCTCTTCTTTCTTCTTTTCAACAAAGGAAAAGAAGGTTCCCTCGCACACAAGTTTGCCGGGGGGGGGGGAAGGAGAAGATTGTGGTATGGACCAGGCATCGTTCAAGCAAAGTTTTGCCTTGCCGGGAAGCAAACGACAGAAAAGCTAAGTTGCCAAAGTTTGAGCAATCAGTTTTTAAATTTTTTGAGTTATTTTCCTCGAACGACCCTGCTTTGTATGGAAAACCTGTGCGCGGAGGAACCAACTCGTGGCTAGTTGCGCCCTTACTTTGTTTCGAGTCCGCTCAACAATTTAAGTGTGCTGCATCTAGTCGCGACAAGGTTTCTTGTCGGAAGCAGCGCCGCCAGCAGGCTGCTGAAGTTCCGCACTCAGCGCTCGCGGCTCGGGTGCATGCGCCGACAAGTTCCCTAGAAGCGTAGGGTAAAAACATACAAAGGAAGGAATCTAGTAGAGGAAATAACATAGAAATTGATAATAGAAATAAAGTTATATTACAAGATAACTTGTCGCAGCTCTAACAGACTGTTTTCATAACATGATTAGCAGCGACAAGGGAAAAGAAGAAATGGGCGGCCTAGTCTACGCGTCCGCCCTCGACCCTCTTGATCTCGCTCACCTTGTCCACAATGGGTGCGACAAGGGCCTTGAGTGCATCCCGATCGGCGTCTGGCGGCAAGGACTTGAGGACGTTGGTGAAGCTGAGGCCTGGATTGCGGAAGGCCACCTTCATCAGCACCTTCTGGAGAACCCCGGCGCAGATTTTGCGCGACTCGTCGGCCAGCTGCTTTGGGATCCTTTCCCGGAGCCGCTGGAGTGCCGTCGCCACGCCCTTGAAGAACAGGCTGAGCTTGGAGCTGGGTTGGAGATTCTCGTCGGAGGGATATCCAAAGTCCTCCATCCCCAGCTGCGTCAGCTCCTCGTTGATGACTGCGGCAACATTCACCAGACCCTCGGTCCAGTGCTCCACCGTGTCTCTGAACGAGTTCTGGGTAACTGCGATGCTCTCCAGCAGCGCCTTGTCAGCTTTGACCTTTTCCGACAAGGTTTTCTCCCGCTCCTTGGCGGCCTCCAGCGTCTGCATCAGCGTGGCCAGCTTCAACTCCAGGTCCGCATTGGAATCCTTGGCGGCGCTGAGCTCCTTGCCCCTCTCAGCGAGAAGGCCTTGCAGTTCACCGTGGGCGGCAGCATCCTTCTCATGCTCACGCTTGAGCACAGCAAGCTCCTCGCTGCTCTTCCCAATGTTGGCCTCCAGCTGCGCCACCTTCTCCTCCAGCTCTTTCTCGGTGGCCTCTGCGATCGCAGCAGCGTCCTTTGCTTCCTTGAGCGCCCCGCCAAGTGCTTGCTCGCTCTCGGCAAGCTCCTCCTCGTAGCTGTCGAGGTTGGCCTTCCGCTGGACCAATTCGCCTTCTCGCGCGGACTGCTTCTCGGCGGCCAGCCTTTGTTCCTCCTCAGCTTCGGCCTTCTCGAGAAGGAAGGCCGTGCGCTCCTCGTCGAGTCGCTCCCACTCCTATGCCAGGGACCGGAGAGCCTCTTGATTGTGGCCCCGGAGCTCCTCCGCGCGCTTCTCCATGTCAATTCCCGCCTTCACGACAAGCGCTTCCTGGGAAGCCAGCTTGGCTTGCCGCGCGCGGTAGAGTGACAGCAGCTTCCGCAGCAGCTACTCCTCCTCAGGCTCGCCACTGCTGCTGCTGGGCGCGTCGACCAACGACAGTCCGGCGGAGACGAGTACCTCCTCATCGAAAGATTCCCCCTCAACCGGCACCCTGGAGCTCGACGCCCAGGGTAGCTTGATGAAGATACCATCGCCAGCCTTCAAGTACGTGCCGGGCTGGGGCTCCTCAGAGCCCGGCTCCGCACAAGCGGCAGAGGTATCGGTGGTCGGTGCAGCGCCTGGCGCTCCTGCGGCCTCAGGGTCGTCAGTGCGATCGCCCGACCCCTCGCCGGCTTCCGCGGCGGCATCCTTGGCGGCCTCCTCGCCGGTGGCCTCATCAGCACCGACCCTTTCCTCGCCGGCGCCCTCTGTCTCCATTGGCTCAGCCGCAGATGGGTCTGAAGAATGAAGAAGGGAGGAAAATCAATCAAAAAACCAAGAGAAGAAAATCAGAAGAAGAAGAACCCAAGGGAAAGTTCTTGGACAAGTGAATTACCTGTGCCAAGACCTGTAGTTGCAGTCTCGACCGCCGCAGGATCGACGGTGCTGCCCCTTGCCGGAGAGTTCTCCCTTGCCGGAGAGCGCTCCCTTACCGGGAACCCCTCCCTTGGCGGCGTAGTTGAAGCAGATGGCACTTCGGGACCAACTTCCGGGCGCTCCTGATGTGGCTGCTCTGCTCCTACACAAATCAACAAGCAAGATATCAACAAAGGAAAAAGCACTCATGCGCGCCCCATCAAGTAGAAAGCTAACTATGAACTTACGCTGGGGGCTGCGCTGGGGGCTGCTTTGAGGAGTGATTGCCGGGTCCGTCAAGGTGGTCTCGGACCCACCCCCTGCTGACACGGTGGGGTCATCTTCGATGACGATCACCGCGGCCTTGGCCCTCTTCGAAGCTCTCTGGGCCAGCGTCCTGAAAAGAAAGGAGTCCAGATTGAAGCAAGTCAGATACAAGATAAAAACAGCAAAATTGAAGAACTACAAGAGCACCAAAGAAGCTTACTCTTCTTCCTCCTCGTCGGAGCTGAGCGCGGAAAGATCGAAGTCCGGCTCCCCTCTGGTGCGGCGAGGCGGAGGAGTAGGATCCCTTGCTCGCTTGGCGGGGGCGGTGGCGGTGGCCCAGGAAGATCCCGCTCCAGTTGCCGTCGCTGCGTGAGGCGCTCCTGCGGCAACACTGCTTGCCGCGGTAGAGCGTGTCGCATGGCTCGGCGGCTGTTGACCCGGCTACCGCCCCGCTACATCCACGGCCCTACAAAGACGCCTCCTTGGCGGGGCCGGGGGCTCCGCCTGCGGCAAGCTTTCTGAAGGCTCGGGCTCTTCCTCGCCGGCCTCGCTCGGCTTGGCTTCAGAACCGGCAGGCTCTTCCTCGCCAATGAACTCCGCACGCTCGGCAAGGTTTGCCGCTTCTGCCGCCTCCGCCTCCTCCACAATGAACCCGAACATGCCCGCGGCAGCTGCGGCCGCAACCTCTTCCGCCCTAGTGGCGATGCGCTGCAGCTCCTCGTCGGTGGTGTCACGGGTGAGGCTCTTCTGCTCCTCTGCATGGACCGGCACTTCTTCCAAGTTGTCGAAGAATGCTTGCACGACGTCATCCGCAGGCTCTTGCCAAGTTGGAACGATTCCGTGTGAATCGCACAACGGCATCATAGCGCGGATCCGGTTAAGCGAAGAATTGTTGCACAATGGAACGACGCCCCTCGACAGCGTGAATGGGTGCTTGGGGTCGCGTTTGAACAACTCCAGGAGCATTGCATCCAGCTCCAAGACGGTGAAGTTGTAGTTGAGGCCCGGCCGCAGCCTCATGATGTCCGCCGAGTTCTTGAATTCCCAGGTGGGCCTCCCCCTCTCCTGCAGGGGGGCGATGCGGCGGTGGAGGAAATCTGCGCCTACAGCGCCTACAGTGAGCCCGGCAAGCCTGAGGCGAAGGATCCTAGTAATGGCGATCTTCAGCCGCTCGTCTTCCAGGGCCACATTGCTCCAGTCATTGCCACGCACTATTGGAGCTTGGCGCACGGCGGTGAAGGGCTGCGGATTCTCCCCGACGATCCAGCACCACTCCGCTCTCCACTCATCCCACTTGCTGCGGAGCTCACCCTCCAAGTACGCGTCCTTCTTGCCGACCCTCGAGATCCAGGCGTTCCCTCCGGCAAGCGGCTCTCCTCTCTCTACCCGAGGTATGAAGAAGTGGCGGAAAAGGGCAACGTTGGGGTGGACTCCGACAAAGTTTTCGCACAAATGTGCGAAAACTGCCATGGTCAGAACGGCGTTGGGGGTGAAGTCAAGGAGGCGGAAGCCATATGTGTTCATGATATCGCAGAAGAACTCCGAGAAGGGCGGGCAGAGCCCGCAATAGAAGAATAGCGCGAAGAATGGGTACCCGTTTGGAGCCAGCTCCGAAGCAGCGGCCGGGAGTACCCTCGTGCGCGGATGCGCCCACGTCTCCGTCGCCCAGAAGAGGTAGAAGTACTCCCTCAGCTCCTGCACGCCGAGCTGGGGGGAGAAGATCGCCCGCTCCTTCCGCAGCGCCGCGAGCCGCTGCGCCTCGGCCGACTTCACGCCCTTTCCCTTGTCGGCTTTCGGAGCCATGGCGGGGGTGGTGGGGGAGGTCGACGGCGTTGGTGATGCTGGTGGCAATGGGGGGCGGAGCGCTACTCTCTCAGCTTCGAGGAGAAGGGGGGAGCGGCGGAGGTTCTTGAAGATGGAGTAGTAGCAACCAGCGAGGGGGAACGAACTGCCCCTGTTTCCTCTGCTTATAAAGAGGGACGGGGCGGACGTTTCGCCCTTCCGAATAAAGAACCACCCACGATCTCTCCCATGATGCCGCATTCAACGCGTGCCGTTAGGGGAGAGCGCGGTGGATACGGAGCGAGATTCGGCGTGGCCCAGCCCGCGTGTGCCCGTGCCCTGTCTTGGGCCTGGCCCAACAGCGCTCGGCACCGTGTCCGGCCCAGGCCCGGGGGCTCTTGTCGGTGTACTAGAATAGGGGTACCCTAGTACCCCGAACTTGTGCACGGGTAGTTGCAGCACCCCGCGGCAAGGCTTGCCGGGCGAACGCCAAGATCCTCCATGGTTCCCTTGGAGCCATTCAAGAACAAAGTATTTAAGCTCAAGAGACAAGGCCCCGGCAAGAGGAGCTTGCCGGGAAGGCCAACCAAGGCACTCCAAGGAACTTGCCGCGACGCCCCACGCGCTCCGGCAAGGCAACAAGGCCCCGGCAAGAGGAGCTTGCCGGGAAGACCAACCAAGGTACCTCGAGGCCCGGTGAGCGACAAGCTTCGGGACCCGACAAGATAACAACAGCGGCAAGGCGCTTGCCGCGGCAGGCGGCCACTCTGTGCCCACGCTCCAGCGCATCCACCAACGTGTCGCCCTGGGGGCCTCTCCAGGCGCGCGTGGCGGGAGGCTGTGCAGCCAGCGGTGCGCAGTGGCATGCGAAGCTGACAAGATCGCCATCGTGGCGAACGGTGGCACCCCTAACGGTCCTTTTCTGCACTGTTTGGGCGACTCGGACGGGCATTTAATGCCCTTGTCCCCTGCCGTCAGAGTTAGGTAGGGTGCACTGTACAAGTAACTGTACCAACCACCTCGCTTTTTACATTTGTACCCTTCTCTGCGTTGCCACCTGTCGGTGACCCCTTTAGCGTATAAAAGGAGGCCCATGCGCAACGTAGAGGGGGTTCGAAGTTTTAGACAGGGTTGGACTCATGGGTATGCCAGAAAACACTTAGCTCTCACGAGCAAGAACATAATACAACCAGACAAGCAGCAGTAGGAGTGTTATCTCTCCGGAGAGCTCCGAAGCTGGGTAAACTGCTCGTGTGCTTCGCCTCGATCTGCTCTTCGTGCGATCTCCGCCCCCCGCCGAACCGAAAGGGGCCCGGTCCGCCGGCCCCATAGTTGTTCGTGGATCAATTTCCCCCGACAAGATTTATCATGTAATCGAGTTAGTTTTGTTAGGGTTTGATCTCTAGTATCCACTATGTTCTGAGATTGATGTTGCTATGACTTTGCTATGCTTAACGCTTGTCACTAGGGCCCGAGTGCCATGATTTCAGATCTGAACCTATTATGTTTTCATCAATATATGAGAGTTCTTGATCCTATCTTACAAGTCTATAGTCACCTACTATGTGTTATGATCCAGCAACCCCGAAGTGACAATAATCGGGACCACTCCCGGTGATGACCGTACTTTGAGGAGTTCATGTATCCACTATGTGTTAATGCTTTGGTCCGGTACTCTATTAAAAGGAGGCCTTGATATCCCTTAGTTTCCAATAGGACCCCGCTGCCACGGGAGGGTAGGACAAAAGATGTCATGCAAGTTCTTTTCCATAAGCACGTATGACTATATTCGGAATACATGCCTACATTACATTGATGAATTGGAGCTAGTTCTGTGTTACCCTAGGTTATGACTGTTACATGATGAACCGCATCCGACATAATTCTCTATCACCGATCCATTGCCTACGAGCTTTCCATATATTATTCTTTGCTTATTTACTTTTCCGTTGCTATTGTTACCATCACTACAAAATACCAAAAACATTACTTTTGTTACCTTTACTTTTTGCTATCGTTACCACTACTATCATATTACTTTGCTACTAAATACTTTGTTGCAGATATTAAGTTTCTAGGTGTGGTTGAATTGACAACTCAATTGCCAATACTTGAGAATATTCTTTGGCTCCCCTTGTGTCGAATCAATAAATTTGGGTTGAATACTCTACCCTCAAAAACGGTTGCGATCCCCTATACTTGTGGGTTATCAGAAACCTTCTGTACCCATGAGATCCCATCTTGGTGCCTTTTTCAGCATCCTGTCGGAGGGGGAATTGATCACAGACGACTTCTACATCAATACCATTGCCTCTCTGATGAAGCCTGTCTAGTTTACTTCAGACCTACGGGTCCATAACTAGTAGCTAGATGGCTTCTTCTCTCTCTTTGATTCTCAATGCTAAGTTCTCCTCGATGTTCTTGGAGATCTCTTCGATGTAATACTCTTTTGCGGTGTGTTTGTCGAGATCCGATGAATTGTGGATTTATGATCAGCTTATCTATGAATATTATTTGAATCTCCTCTGAATTCTTTTATGCATGATTTGATACCTTTGCAAGTCTCTTCGAACAATCGATTTGGTTTGGCCAACTAGATTGGTTTTTCTTGTAATGGGAGAAGTGCTTAGCTTTGGGTTCAATCTTGCGGTGCTCGATCCTAGTGACAAAAGGGGAACCGACACGTATTGTATTGTTGCCATCGAGGATAAAAAGATGGGTTTTTCATCATATTGCTTGAGTTAATCCCGCTACATCATGTCATCTTACTTAATGCGTTACTCTGTTCTTATGAACTTAATACTCTAGATGCAGGCAGGAGTCGGTCGATGTGTGGAGTAATAGTAGTAGATGCAGAATCGTTTCGGTCTACTTGACACGGACGTGATGCCTATATTCACGATCATTACCTTAGATATTGTCATAACTTTGCGATTTTCTATCAATTGCTCAGCAGTAATTTGTTCAGCCACCGTAATAATTTCTTTCTTGAGAGAAGCCTCTAGTGAAACCTATGGCTCCCGAGTCTATTTTACAACATATTAGTTTCCTGTCAACTTGCCAATTTCTGTTGCCATTCCCTAACTTTGCAATCTTTTACTTTCCGTTCCATAAACCAAAAATACCAAAAATATTACTTTACCGTTTATCCATCTCTATCAGATCTCACTTTGCGAATAAAGTGTGAAGGGATTGACAACCCCTTTGTGGCTTTGGTTGCAAGTTGGTGTTTGTTTGTGCAGGTATTTGGTGGCTTGTTGCGTTGTCTCCTACTCGATTGATACCTTGGTTCTCAAAACTGAGGGAAATACTTATGCTACTTTGCTGCATCACCCTTTCCTCTTCAAGGGGAAAATCAACACAAGCTCAAGAGGTAGCAGTGATAGAGCATATCATATCACGGGGCTTGGATGCACCGGCGAAGTTTACACCGACTCTCGAGGTGAGAAAGGGCAATGCACGGTACCGAAGAGGCTAGCAAATTGCGAAAAGGTGAGAGTGCGTATAATACATGGACTCACATTAGTCATAAAGAACTCACATACTTATTGCAAACATTTATTAGCCATCGAAACTAAGTACTAATATGCATGCTCCTAGGGGGGTAGATTGGTAGGAAAAGACATCGGTCATCCCCGACTGCCAATCATAGGGAAGACAATCAAAAAATTAATCATGCTCTGACTTCATCACATAACGGTTCACCATACGTGCATGCTTCGGGAATCACAAACTTTAGAACAAGTATTTCTACCAATCCACAATTACTCACTAGCATGACTCTAATATCACCATCTCTATATCGCAAAACTATTGCAAGGAATCAAACATATCATATTCAGTGATCTACTAGTTTTTATGTAGGATTTTATGACTAACCATGTGAATGACCAATTCTTGTTTGACTCTCTAAATAGATATAAGCGAAGCATGAGAGTTTAATTCATTCTACAAAATATATGCCCACGCTCTAACAAATATAAGTGAAGCAAAAGAGCATTCTACAAATGGCGATTTTCTATGTGTAGAGAAACAGGAAGTCCAAACTTCAAAAGATTTAAGTGAATCGCATGAAGCATTCTATAAAGCCATACTCAAAAGATATAAGTGAAGTGCAAAGAGCATTCTATAAATCAACCAAGGACTATCTCATACCAGCATGGTGCGTTAAAGAGAAAGGAAAAATAAATACAAAAGATGCTCCAAGAATTTACGCATAGCATGTGACGAATAAAAATATAGCTCCAAGTAAAATTACCGATGATCGTTAGAAGAAAGACGGGATGCCTTCCGGGGCACCCCCAAGCTTAGTTGCTTGGGAGTCCTTGAATATTACCTTGGGGTGCCTCAGGCATCCCCAAGCTTAGTCTCTTGCCACTCCTTATTCCTTCATCCATCATGATCTCACTCAAAACTTGAAAACTTCAATACACAAAACTTATCAAAATCCTCGTGAGATCCGTTAGTATAATAAAGCAAATTACCACTTAAAGTACTGTTTCAAACCCATTCATATTTTATTTTCGCATTTTAGCTATTGTATTATAACTTCTCTATGGCTTATGCCGCCAATAAAATCAATAATTTCATCCAAACTAGCAAAACAATGCATCAAAAACAGAATCTTTCTTAAACAGGACAGTCTGTAGCATCTGAACATCTACCATACTTCTTTAACTCCAAACATTCTAAAAAATAGGAAAAATTAAACATTTTGTATAGCAGTACTATGTAAAAATTTCAGAAACTTTTTACATGCCAATAAAAAATGAAAATTCACGCACTACAGCAAAAGTTTATGTTTTTGCACCGCATAAACCAAACAATCAATCTAATCATACTAAAGGCAAACCTTGGCACATTATTTTTATAATACAATGGATTTGTACAAGGGGGTAATTATTTTTGTTAAGAAGTTTTTGTAATCAAGGTTCACAAAGTTTCCATGGGCATGAACAAAAGTTCAAGGCTAGCTTCCACTTTAATGATGCTCGTATTTCTCACTTTCACTTTTATTTTTGAAAAAAATTATGTTCCCCTCTATATTTTTTTGTTTTTAAACTTTATAAAAGCACACACCATAATAAAATGATTCTCTAAACTTTCGGGCTGTCTCCCTGGCAGTGCTTTCTTTAAAACCGTTAAGCTAGGCATATAGTGCTCAAGTAATGGATCCACCCGGATCCCAAGGTATATCAAAGTCAATTTTAATTAACAATGATTTGTAATTTAGTATTGAGCATAAAGCAATATATATCACATCAAAGTATAACTCACTTCCTATGCATCGGCATGTCATAAAAGAACAATTCATGCACATCAAGTAAAGGCCAATGCATAGTATAAATAGTTTCTTGCAATTTTATCGTATTGGAAACATAGAGAGGCGGAGATGTAGTTCCTCTCTCATAATAATTGCAAGTAGGAGCAGAAAGCACATGCATATTATATCTATCAAAATCATCATGTGTAATGGTAAAAGGCAACCCATCAATATAATCCATAATAAGCGCAAACTTCTCTGATATAGTGTAGTTGGGAGAATTCAAAAAGATAATAGGACTATCATGCGTGGGTGCAATAGAAACAATTTCATTCTTAACATAAGGAACTATAGCAAGTTCATCTCCATAAGAATAATTCATATTGGCATCATGGCCACAAGGATAGCAAGCATCAAGTTCATCAAAAAGGGATATTTCAAGCGAATCCAAGGGATCATAGCATTCATCCCTCGGTAAGCATGAAGGGAAATTAAACAATGTATGGGATAAAGAGTTACTCTCATTAGAAGGTGGGCACGGGTGATCAATCCGCTCTTCCTCCTTTTGTTCTTCGCTCTCCTCCTCATCTTTTTCATCTAATGAGCTCACAGTGTCATCAATTTCTTCTTCCATAGATTCCTGCAAAATATTAGTCTCTTCTTGGACATCGGAGAATTTCTCAATAAACTCATTAATATCGGCATTATATTCATAATTCTCATACCAATATTTAAGTATAGCATAATTTTCAGGTATGTAAACAACATCATCACAATTTTCACACTTTTCAAACAAAGATTCAATTTCATACGCACCATTAAAAGCAACAAATTCTTCTATTTGTTCCACATCATAGTAATCATATATACCATTAGCATAAGAAGCCAAGGTTTCATTATGATTAAATTTACATGAAAAGGGAAGGTGTGGAGCCTTCATCCTTGAGCAACAAGTATAATCATATCTCAAGCATAAATTCCAAGCATACCAATGCAACGTATGAATTTTATCCCATAAGAGTTTCCCTTTTTGAGTAAAGCGATAATCCCTAAAGTATTCACGTTGATCCAATGTGTCTCCCATTATCAAGTTGAATAGGTTTTTTTTTCAGGATTATTGATACGCCTCCAACGTATCTATAATTTTTGATTGTTCCATGCTATTATATTATATGTTTTGGATGTTTCATGTGCATTAATATGCTATTTTATATTATTTTTGGGACTAACCTATTAACATAGAGCCTAGTATTAGTTTTTGTTTTTTCCTTGTTACTGAGCTTCGCAGAAAAGGAATACTAAATGGAGTCCAAACGGAATAAAACTTCATGATAATTTTTCTTGGACCAGAAGACACCCAGGGGACTTGGAGTGCAAGTTAGAAGAGCCACGAGGCGGCGTCAAGGGTGGAGGGCGCGCCCTAGGTGGCCCTACCTTGTGGGCCCCTCGGTGACTCTGTGACCTAGATCTTCGTCCTGTATATTCGCATATATTCCAAAACCCTCAGAAGCATCCACGAAAACACTTTTCCAGTGCTGCAACATTCTGTTCCCATGAGATCTCATCTTGGGGCCTTTTCCAGCATCCTGTCGGAGGGGGATTCGATCATGGAGGGCATCTACATCAACTCTATTGCCCTTCCTATGAAGTGTGAGTAGTTTACCACAGACCTACGGGTCCATAGCTAGTAGCTAGATGGCTTCTTCTCTCTCTTTGATTCTCAATACCATGTTCTCCTCAATGTTCTCGGAGATCTATCTAATGTAATCTTCATTATGGTGTGTTTGTCGAGATCCGATGAATTGTGGATTTATGATCAGCTTATCTATGAATATTATTTGAATCTTCTCTGGATTCTTATATGCATGATTTGATATCTTTGTATTTCTCGTCAAATTATCAGTTTGGTTTGGCCAACTAGATTGGTTTTTCTTGCAATGGGAGAGGTGCTTAGCTTTGGGTTCAATCTTGCGTGATTTCACCCAGTGACATGAAGGAAATATTCCCTATAGGCAATAGTAAAGTTGTTATTTATATTTCGTTATATCATGATAAATGTTTATTATTCATGCTAGAATTGTATTAACCGGAAACTTAGTACATGTGTGAATACATAGACAAACAGAGTGTCCCTAGTATGCCTCTACTTGACTAGCTCGTTAATCAAAGATGGTTAAGTTTCCTGACCATAGACATGTGTTGTCATTTGATGGACGGGATCACATCATTAGATAATGATGTGATGGACAAGACCCATCCGTTAGCTTAGCATAATGATTGTTTAGTTTTATTTCTATTGCTTTCTTCATGACTTATGCATATTCCTCTGACTATGAGATTATGCAACTCCCGAATACCGGAGGAACACCTTGTGTGCTATCAAACATCACAACGTAACTGGGTGATTATAAAGATGCTCTACAGATGTCACCGAAGGTGTTTGTTGAGTTGGCATAGATTGAGATTAGGATTTGTCACTCCGAGTATCGGAGAGGTATCTCTAGGCCCTCCCGGTAATGCACATCACTCTAAGCCTTGCAAGCAATGAGACTACTGAGTTAGTTATGAGATGATGCATTACGAAACGAGTAAAGAGACTTGCCGGTAACGAGATTGAACTAGGTATGATATGATACCGACGATCGAATCTCGGGCAAGTAACATACCGATAACAAAGGGAATAACGTATGTTGTTATGCGGTTTGACCGATAAAGATCTTCGTAGAATATGTAGGAGCCAATATGAGCATCCAGGTTTCGCTATTGGTTATTGACCGGAGATGTGTCTCAGTGATGTCTACATAGTTCTCGAACCCGTAGGGTCTGCACGCTTCACGTTCGATGACGATTTGTATTATGAGTTATGTGTTTTTGTGGACGAAGTTTGTTCGGACCCGAATGAGATCACAGACATGACGAGGAGTCTCGAAATGGTTGAGAGGTAAATATTGATATATTGGACGAAGGTATTCAGACAACAGAAAGGTTTTGGGACGTTTCGGATATTTATCGGGGAACCGAGGGGTTACGGGAACCCCCCGGGGAAGTTATGGGCCTTAATGGGCCATAAGGGAGTAGGTGATACGTCTTCGTCGTATCTATAATTTTTGATTGTTCCATTCCAATATTCTACAACTTTTATATACTTTTGGCAACTTTTTATACTATTTTTGGGACTAACATATTGATCCAATGCCCAGTGCCAGTTCCTGTTTGTTGCATGTTTTTTGTTTCATAGAAAATCCATATCAAACGGAGTACAAATGGGATAAAAACTGACGGAGATTTTTTGGAACATATGTGATTTTTGGGAAGAAGAATCAACGCAAGACGATGCCCGAGGGGGCCACGAGGCAGGGGGCGCGCCCCAGGGGGTCAGGTGCGCCCTGGGCCCTCGTGGCCACCCCGTAAGGCGGTTGGTGCCCTTATTTCGCCGCAAGAAAGCTAATATCTGGATAAAAATCGTGTTCCAAATTCATCCCAATAGGAGTTACGGATCTCCAGGAATTTAAGAAACGGTGAAAGGGCAGAATCTAGAACGCATAAACAGAGAGAGACAGAGAGACAGATCCAATCTCGGAGGAGCTCTCACCCCTCCCATGACATGGAGGCCATGGGACAGAGGGGAAACCATTCTCCCATCTAGGGGGAAGGTCAAGGAAGAAGAAGAAGAAGGGGGGCTCTCTCCCCCTCTCTCCCGGTGGCGCCGGAACGTCGTCGGTGCCGTCATCGTCAACACAATCTACACCAACAACCTCACCACCATCATCACCAACTCTTCCCCCTCTATGCAGCGGTGTAACCCCTCTTTTACCCGTTGTAATATCTACTTAAACATGGTGCTCAACGCTATATTTTATTTCCCAATGATGTATGACTATCCTATGATGTTTGAGTAGATCTGTTTTGTCCTATGGGTTAATTGATGATCGTGATTGGTTTGAGTTGCATGTTTTATTATTGGTGCTATCATATGGTGCTCTCCGTGTCACACAAGCGTGAGGGATCTCCGCTGTAGGGTTTGGAATATGTTCATGATTTTCTTATGGTGGGTGGCATGAGAGACAGAAGCACAGACCCGAGTAAGTAGGTTGTTTGCATATGGAATAAAGAGGACTTGATACTTTAATGCTATGGTTGGGTTTTACCTTAATGATCTTTAGTAGTTGCGGATGCTTGCTAGAGTTCCAATCATAAGTGCATATGATCCAAGAAGAGAAAGTATGTTAGCTTACGCCTCTCCCCCAAATAAAATTGCAATAATGATTACCGGTCTAGTTATCGATTGCATAGGGACAAATAACTTTCTTGTGTGACAACAAGCTCTCTACTAAAACTAACTTAGTTTTGTCTTTATCAAAACAGCCCCTACTTTTTATTTACGCGCTTTTTATTATCTTGCAAACCTATCCAACAACACCTACAAAGTATTTCTAGTTTCATACTTGTTCTAGGTAAAGCGAACGTTAAGCGTGCATAGACTTGTATCGGTGGTCGGTAAAACTTGAGGGAATATTTGTTCTACCTTTAGCTCCTCGTTGGGTTCGACACTCTTACTTATCGAAAGAGGCTACAATTGATCCCCTATACTTGTGGGTTATCAATAGGAGAGGGTAGCCCGTAGGGTGCCCCCCCCCCAAGGGAGTTTGAATTGGACTAGGGGAGGGGGCGCGGCCACCTCTTTCCTCCCCCTCTCCCTCTCCTTCCCTCTTTCCCCCTCTTGTAATAGAAAAGGGAGTCCAACTAGGATTGGGAATCCTAGTTGGGCTCCCCCTTGGTGCGCCCCCTCATGGCCGCCGGCCTCCTCCCTCTCCTCCTTTATATACGGGGGCGGGGGCACCCCAAAGGCACATCAATTGTTCCTTAGCCGTGTGCGGTGACCCCCTCCACAGTTTACCACCTCAATCATATTGTCATAGTGCTTAGGCGAAGCCCTGCGTGGATCACATCATCAACACCATCACCATGCCATCGTGCCGACAAAACTCTCCCTCAGCCATCTACTGGATCAAGAGCTCGAGGGACGTAGTCGTGCTAAACATGTGCTAAACACGAAGGTGCCGTACATTTGGTACTTGGATCAGTTGGATCGTGAAGATGTTCGACTACATCAACTTCGTTAACCTAACGCTTCCGCTTTCCGTCTACAAGGGTATGTGGACACACTCTCCCCTCTCGTTGCTATGCATATCCTAGATAGATCTTGCGTGATCGTAGGAATTTTTTTGAAATTGCATGCTATGTTCCCCAACAGTGGCATCCGAGCCAGGTCTATGCGTAGATGATATGCACGAGTAGAACACAAAGAGTTGTGGGCGATAATAGTCCTATGATGACCCGCAAGTGTAGGGGATCTATCATAGCCTTTTCGATAAGTAAGAGTGTCGAACACAACGAGGAGCAGAAGGAAATGCTAAGTGGTTTTCAGCAAGGTATTTTCTGCAAGCACTGAAATTATCGATAACAGATAGTTTTGTGATATGGTAATTGGTAACGGGTAACAAATAGTAAAAGTAAATAAGGTGCAACAAGATGTCCCAATCCTTTTTGTAGCAAAGGACAAGCCTGGACGAACTCTTATATAAAGTAAAGCGCTCCCGAGGACACATGGGAATTATCGTCAAGCTAGTTTTCACCACGTTCATATGATTCACGTTCGGTACTTTGATAATTTGATATGTGGGTGGACCGGTGCTTGGGTATTGCCCTTACTTGGACAAGCATCCCACTTATGATTAACCCCTATTGCAAGCATCCGCAACTACAACAGAAGTATTAAGGTAAACCTAACCACAACATGAAACATATGGATCCTAATCAGCCCCTTACGAAGCAACGCATAAACTAGGGTTTAAGCTTCTGTCACTCTAGCAACCCATCATCTACTTATTACTTCCCAATGCCTCCCTCTAGGCCCAAACAATGGTGAAGTGTCATGTAGTCGACGTTCACATGACACCACTAGAGGGATGACAACATACATCTCATCAAAATATCGAATGAATACCAAATTCACATGACTACTTATAGCAAGACTTCTCCCGTGTCCTCAGGAACAAACGTAACTACTCACAAAGAATATTCTTGTTCATAATCAGAGGGGTATTAATATGCATAATGGATCTGAACATATGATCTTCCACCAAGTAAACCAACCATCATCAACTACAAAGAGTAATCAACACTACTAGCAACCCACAGGTGCTACCTCTTGAGCACTGCGTTGGTTTTCCCTTGAAGAGGAAAGGTGATGCAGTAAAGTAGAATAAGTATTTCCCTTAGTTTTTGAGAACCAAGGTATTAATCCAGTAGGAGATCACGCTCAAGTCCCATGCACCTACACAAACAAATAAGAACCTCACAACCAACGCGATAAAGGGGTTGTCAATCCCTTCACGGTCACTTACGAGAGTGAGATCTGATAGATATGATAAGATAATATTTTTGGTACTTTTATAATAAAGAGAAATAAAAGATGCAAAGTAAAATAAATAGCAATAGAAATAACTAAGTATTGGAAGTTTAATATGATAGAAGGTAGACCCGGGGGCCATTGGTTTCACTAGTGGCTTCTCTCAAGAGCATAAGTATTACGGTGGGTAAACAAATTACTGTCGAGCAATTGATAGAATTGAGCATAATTATGATAATATCTAGGTATGATCGTGTATATAGGCATTAGGTCCAAGACAAGTAGACCAAAATGATTCTGCATCTACTACTATTACTCCACACATCGAAGGCTATCCAGTATGCATCTAGAGTATTAAGTTCAAGAGAACAAAGTAATACTTTAAGGAAGATGACATGATGTAGAGGGATAAACTCATGCAATATGATATAAACCCCATCTTTTTATCTTAGATGGCAATAATACAATACGTATCGGTTCCCTTTCTGTCACTGGGATCGAACACCGCAAGATTGAACCCAAAGCTAAGCACTTCTCCCATTGCAAGAAAGATCAATCTAGTAGGCTAAACCAAACTGATAATTCGAAGAGACTTGCAAAGATAAACCAATCATACATAAAAGAATTCAGAGGAGAATCAAATATTGTTCATAGATAATCTGGATCATAAACCCACAATTCATTGGATCTCGACGAACACACCGCAAAAGAAGATTACATCGAGTAGATCTCCAAGAGAATCAAGGAGAACTTTGTATTGAGATCCAAAGAGACAGAAGAAGCCATCTAGCTAATAACTATGGACCCGTAGGTCTGAAGTAAACTACTCACACATCATCGGAGAGGCCATGGAGTTGATGTAGAGGCCCTCCGTGATCGATGCCCCCTCCGGTGGAGCTCCGGAAAAGGCCCCAAGATGGGATCTCTCGGGTACAGAAGGTTGCGGCGGTGGAATTAGGTTTTCGTGTAGCTCCTGGATGTTTGGGGGTACATGGATATATATAGGAGGAAGAAGTACATTGGTGGAGCAACGGAGGGCCCATGAGGGTGGAGGGCGCGCCCAGGGGGTAGGCGCGCCCCCTGCCTCATGCCTTCCTCCCTTGTTTCTTGACGCACACTTCAAGTCTCCTAGATCACGTTCGTTGAGAAAATCATGTTCCCGAAGGTTTCATTCTGTTTGGACTCTGTTTGATATTCCTTTTCTTCGAAACCCTAAAATACGCAAAAAACAACAATTTGGGTTGGGCCTCCGGTTAGTAGGTTAGTCCCAAAAATGATATAAAAGTGTAAAATAAAGCCCATTAACATCCAAAATAGATAATACAATAGAATGGAGCAATCAAAAATTATAGATACGTTGGAGACGTATTAATAGGTACCAATCTGAGGTTTGGATACAAAGATTGGATACAAGAGATGAACTAGGGTTTGAGATGAGATGGTGCTGGTGAAGGTGTTGATGGAGATTGACCCCCTCCCGATGAGAGGATCGTTGGTGATGATGATGGTGATGATTTCCCCCTCCTTGAGGGAAGTTTCCCCGGCAGAACAACTCCGTCAAAGCCCTAGATTGGATCCGCCAAGATTCCGCCTCCTAGCGGCGGAGTTTTGTCCGGTGAGCTTGCTTATGATTTTTCCTCGATGAAAGACTCCATATAGCCAAATATGGGCATTGGAGGGCCACCAGGGGGCCCACGAGGCAGGGTCGCGCCTAGGGGGTAGGGCGTGCCCCCACCCTAGTGGACGGTGGGTGGCCCCGTCTGGTACTTCTTTCGCCCAATATTTTATATATATTCTGAAACGTGCTCCCATGAAGTTTCAGGACTTTTGGAGATGTGCAGAATAGGTCTCTAATATTTGCTCCTTTTCCAGCCCAGAATTCCAGCTGCCGGCATCCCCCTCTTCATGTAAACCTTGTAAAATAAGAGAGAATAGGCATAAGTATTATGACATAATGTGTAATAACAGCCCATAATGCAATAAATATCGATATAAAAGCATGATGCAAAATGGATGTATCAACTCCCCCAAGCTTAGACCTCGGTTGTCCTCAAGCGAAAGCCGATATCGAAAATTTGTCCACATGTTTAGAGATAGAGGTGTCGATAAAATAAAATACGGACATGAGGGCATCATGATCATTCTTAGAACAACAATATATATATATAGAGAGAGAGTGGCACTATTCTAATCCCAAGATTAGAATAGTTATTTGGATCACGGAGCGCCTATATAGGGGCTGAGAGGATCCTCCTGAGATCGCTAGCAACCCACCCCGACCGGTACAAAAAAAGCCCATCCACCCCCCCCCCCCCCCCCACGATCCCCTCATCGCACCTCCCTCGGTCCCCAAACTGCATCACACCGCCAGGGCCGCCTCCCACCCTGGCTCGCGCCGCCGGCTAGCCCCGGCCAACGGCCCCGCCGCTGGCACCCCCACCTCCCACCTCCACCCACTCGCCGCCCTCGCGCAACTTCCTAGCATGGAGGCGCCCCAGGCCACCAACCCCACCCCCGCCGGCACCAGGCCAGGTGACGCGCGCCGCCGTTAACCAGGATCCTGCGCCGCCGCCGGTCCCCGGCCACCCCCCATGCCGCTGTGTGGCCCGTCCCCTTCTTCAACCAGAAATCCGTCTGTCATGTGCACCCTGCCCTGGGATCCATCCACCGTCGTCCCCAGATCCGGCCACCGCGATGGCTTGCCTACCCACAATGCGCTGCCGCCCCGCCTTCACAACAGCGATGCTGCCCGCCTTCCCCATCGCACTGCTGCCGTCTCCCACCGCCTGAGTCTCCCCACCAGCCCCTCTATGCTCCGCTGGAGATGACGGCTGCACCCACCGGCGAGGGTCGGGCACCAGCTACCGGCCTCACGGCCACCCTCCACCAGCGCTTGTCTCCCTCAACCTTCCTCTGCGCAATTAACGCCATGGACAGGAGCTTTTGTGAGCTCAGTGGATTCCTGCGCGACGATGGAGTTCAAAAAAAAATACGGACAGAAGTTCGAGAAGACTACAGTGCTATGGTGTCGTTGTTATATTTGCCTCGTTCACTTTGGTAAAAAAGATTGTTATTTGTTCAGTACAGGTGACAAAAAAGAACAACTTTGTTGTTCAGTGGAGAGTGCCAATGAACAACAAGTTCATTTCTTGCCCTCTTTTCTATTTTTAAGTAGGAATGATGATTTTACATGCAAAAGAGAAAAAATAGGAAATATGATTTCTTCATGGAAAGTGTATGGTAGTTGTGTGTGCGCGTGTTTTGTATGTGTTTGTGTGATGGGTGTGTCCTTTTATTTCATTCGTGTGTGAAAGGAAGAAGAAATTCATATATGAGATGAGGAAAAAGTTCAAAAAATGTAACAAAAACAAGTTTATGCATGAACAATTCACTTATTCTCTTTGTACGAAAAAATACACACAGAAGTTCAAATTTTAAAAGTAGAGCAGTACAATATCTATAAAAAATTCAGATTTTTCATGTTACAAAAGGATAACATCATTTTGGCGTTTTATAAAAAAGCTTATAAAAGATGATGAATTTGGAAAAAAATGTGCATATGAAAAATTTCCCCTAGGATTTTTCCTGTGACACTATTTTTGTATGTTGCTACCAAGCTTGATGATGTATTGTTGTGCTACACTTGATGATGTGGTTGTGCACGTAGCACATGAAGTGTATGTGTATTGTTGTGCGTAATTTTCTTGAATTTCAGTAGCATGCAAAGTTCATGTTTAAAATTTTTTAAGTTCACGTGTGCCACATATACTAAAGAAATTCATCAATGAAAAAAAGGACCACCTAGGCCATTTCGCCAACAACAAAAAATGCCTAAAAATCTCATGAGACAAAAAACTTCACAAGATATAACATAGTTAGTGTTAACTTAAAAAACATTTTGCTGTGGCATATTGTGTGTTAGAAAACAAAAATCAACCGCTAAGATTTCAGTGAAAAAAGAAACTATAGAAGTTCATATAATGATCCTGAGAGAGTTCAAACTATGTATGCGTGTGCAAACTTTGACGCCCTCCATCTGTTTAATAAAAAAATCCAATAAAAGAGCTCGAAAGAAATTCTCGTTTGTTAAAAAAACAAAGCTAAGCTAAGGCACTACTTTCTCGTATGTGATTAAAAAAACAAAGCTAAGCTAAGGCACTACTTTCTCGTTTGTTAAAAAACCAGGAAGTCCATATTAAAAAGATGGAGAAGTTCAATGATTATAGAAAACTCAGAATTTCCTCGTTATTAAAGAGTGGAAACAAGAAGTTCAAAAAATTAACAAGAAGGTCAACTTTTAAAACTAGAGCACTTAAAAATTTATAAAAAGATTAATAAATAAAACCAGGAAGTCCACATTAAAAAGATGGAGAAGTTCGATGATTATAGAAAACTCGGATTTCCTCATTATTTAAGAATGGAAACAAGAAGTTCGAAAATAAAAAACAAGAAGTTCAACTTTTAAAAATAGAGCGCTTCAAAATTTCATAAAAAATAAGTAAGAAATAAAACCAGGAAGTCCATATTAAAAAGATGGAGAAGCTCGATGATTATAGAAAACTCAGATTTCCCTCGTTGTTAAATAATGGAAACAAGAACTTCAAAAATAAAATAACAAGAAGTTCAATTTTTAAAAATAGAGCGCTTTAGAATTCATAAAAAAGATTAAGAAAATTCAGATTAATATTCATAAAAAACTCAGATATTTTCACGTAACCGAGAGAAGTTCAGATTGATAACTGCCAGAAGTTCACGTACTACACAGTGTGCATCTGTATGCAAAAAAAATCAAAAAGCCAGGGCCGAAAGTTTTGTTACTAGAAGTTCAAGAGCTCGGCCCGAGAAAGTTCAAAAATCTTGTGAGAGAGGTTGAACAAAAAACGTGACTGAAGTTCAAGGTGAAACAACGAGAAGTTCAATACTGCAAGGAATGCATTTTAGATAGTAATGTAAGAGTAGAAAACAAAAAGGTTAAAAGGTTTGTTGCAAGAAGTTCACGTGCTCCCTCGGTGAAGTTCAAGATCTCTAGTGCGAGACGTCCGACCTTCAATTATATATAAAAAACAGGCAAAAAACAACCTTGTTTTTTCCATTTATAAAACTGCTCTTAAACGATAAAAATTTGTAACGTGTGTCTACATGAAAAAGATGCTCCTATTGATAAGCTTTCCAATGGTATATTATATGCTATATTCCGATGAATGGTTTAAAAGTTTTATGTATACCGTTAAAAACACATTTTTACGCATTCAAAAAAATATTTTGAACCGCCGCAAGTATGAAAAACTGAACAACACGAAAAAGTTGCGTGTTTGCAACAGCTTTCCATCGGCATATCATTGTCTCAATTCCGGTAAGTGGTTTGGGAGTTACACGCAAAAACATCACGTCATAAACAGAGTGAAGTTCAAACAGACGTCCCCAGGAAGTTCAACTACTTCACACAGTACATTTCCATTCGCGATGAAGGCAGAAATTTTGATCTCGTCATTTTCTAATTTACTTCAAAACAACAGGAATATCATTTGTGTAAGTTCAAGTCCTCGTCGGAGAAAATTAAAAAAATTATCGTGAGAGAGGTTTGTACAAAAATAATATCATTTATCTAACACTGACGAATGAATGACAAAATTACAAACTAAAGTACGTCACAGAAGTTCAACGTGAAAACAACAGGAAGTTCGACTACTATAGTGAATGAATTTGAGATGAAAAACTTTTAAAATTGTCGCGAGTATGAAAAAACGATCAACACGGGAAAGTTGTGTGTTTACAACAGCTTTCCATCGGTATATCACTTGCTCAATTCCGGTGAGTGGATGGAGAGCTATGAGTAGTGGATGGAGAGCTACGGGCAAACAAAGCACGTGAAAAATAGAGTGAAGTTCAGGTACACGCGCCGAGAAGTTCAGGTTCTTCACGCGGTGCATTTTCAAAGAATCTGTTTCGTGATAAAGGCAGAACAAATGATCTCGCCATTTTTGTAATTACTTGAAAACGGCTAGGAATCAGAGAAAACCATCAACATGAAAAAGTTTCGAATTTTCCGTAGCTTTTCAGCGGTATATTATTTTCCCCATTCCGATAAAGTTTGTATAAATTATGGCAAAATACGTTTTTAGCCATTTTCAAAACTGACATAAAACCGTAATGAATTAGAAGAAACAATATATACAAAAAAGTTTCGCATTTCTTCAAGCTTTCCAACACCATATCATTTGCTGCATTTGGACGTACGGTTAAAAAATTAGCTCAAAAATACAAACTCGGTGGAAGTTGTACCGTTTTCTAAATTACTTTTAAACTGTTCAAAATTAGAAGAAAAAAATTAACATGAAAAAGTAGCGCATTTTCATAAGCTTTCCAACGCCATATTATTTGCCTCAATTGGTGTCGGTGTACAAAAAGAGGGGTACACTTTTTGTACCCTTATAACTGTGCACGGGCAGTCTGAGCCACGGGCACCACCACACTGAGCAAGGAAAGGGAGGTGAACCAAGGTAAGGCCGAAGCTCAGGAGAAGCAGAACGACGCCAAGACCAAGACCACTAAGAGCAAAGGGGACGAAGCGGACCCCCCCGGCAAGATCCTTGCCGGGAGGCGGTTTTAGCAAACCCGGCAAGACCCTTGCCGTGGCAGCTCGCCCCACACCTACGAAGTGAGTCACCCTTGAGTCCACTGCCCCCATGGGGCAAGGATTCGGGAGACATCCCCGTGGTGGCATGCAGATCTTGGTGAAGACATTCAAGATCAGATACACCCTTTAGAAGATGATGATCCTTGGCGGGATCCCAGCCAAGGAGGACCACAAGGCCCCTGGCAAGAGCCTTGCTGGGGATGACAGCAGGCGCCACGGCAAGACCCTTGCCGGGGCCCCGGCAAGGCCCTTGCCAAGAACACCCATAGGGCCACCATCAGGCCCACGCCAGTCAAACGTCCACCGCCGTTTGCATGCAGCTGCCGACCCAACCAGCTGGGCAGGCACCTGCGTCGCGGCATGCGGATCTTCGTGGAGACCCACCACTGCGCCACCTCAGCTGCCTGCCTGCCTACATGGCACCGCGGGCGCCGCTGGCCAGGGCGCGTGTCGACACGAGAGGGAGCGGCGACGGACGAGACAGGGCTCTCCCCCGTCCCCGATAAAGCAAGGACACCTGGGCAAGACGCATTAAATGCGCCTTGTCATGTAATACGAGGGATAACCTCACATCACTGTACCCTTTCCACCTCCTGTGTGCCACTATGGCAACCCCTTTCTTATAAAAGGAGGCCCGAGGCGACCAGGAGGAGGATTCGGCTTTTTGGAGCTCCTCACGCCCCATAGCTAGCTCAAGAACACAGATATACAATCCACCAAAGCAGGAGTAGGGTTTTACGCATCCTCGCGGCCCGAACCTGGATAAACGAACCGTGTGCTATCTGTTTGATCCGCTCTTCTCACGACCCCGCGCCCCGCAACCGTAGTAGGGATTCTTGTGATCCCATAGGTATCGTTCCCACCGACATCTTTGGTGCGCCAGGTAGGGGGCGCAGTTGTGAGAATCGGCTTTAGCTGTTAGTTCGACGCTTCTTCATCGTCATGGCGCCCAAGAAGAGGACGACGGTGGCAGTTGGCCCGTCGGAAGCCGGGCATCCCGTCCCGACGCGGGCGAGCAGTGGACCGGTCGCAGAAAGGACCCGAGGCGCCATTCGCGAACACCAACACCGTCCCAGCAGTCGGAGTTTGGGAGGCGGCGATGTTCGTGCGCCTGGTAACGGGCTGCACGCCGCCAAATCCAAAGACGGAGCTAGGCCCTTCGCGGGTGGCGCGGGGCCTTCCAAGATCGCTACCACCCTGCCCGAAGGCGATGCGAGGGCCTCCAAGACTCCCACGCCGGCGCCGACGACGCGCTCCTCTCAAGCAGCGCGTGATGAACGGCGCAATCACGTCGAAGACCCCGGGCGTCGCCGCGGGAAGAGCCTGAGCGCCACTGCCGGGAGGTAGAAGACATGCCTGCTCGCCGAGGCGCTGGTGAAGATGGCATGCGACCGCGGGGTCATGATAGAGCTCCTTCTGACATGGTCAGAAGTCGAAGCGCATCGCGATCCGTGCAGGTTTCGCTGCCACCAACGCCAGCAGAAGCCCTGGCGCGCGCGTAGTTGCTCCTCGATTTTCCTCCCACTACGGGGAAACTCGACGAATGGAGAGCCACTATCTGAAGCCTTGTTGCGGTGGCCAACAAAGACGAACCGAGTCCGGTGGAGCCCCCTGGTCGACGCTCCGACGGAGTCCCATGCACCAGTGGCAGGAAAGCCGGCGGCTTCGCGACCACGGTGCACTCGCCTCCTCCTCGCCCGGTACCGCGGACGCCAGCCCATCACGATGTTGCGGGCGACGAAATCTCCATAGCGTTGTCCGACCCGCGGACCCACTGTGACCAGCGCCAAGTCCTTCGGGAACGAGAACATGAAGACGCTCGAACCACTATCAAGCACCGGCGTGGAGCGCGCCACCAGTCAGACAGGCGAGCAGGGCCTGTTGTGAACCACCCGACACCGGAGAGCCCTGGAGGCCTACCTTACGAGGTAGGCTGTCCGGCTTTTACCCGTGAGCTGCGGCAGTTCGAGTGGCCCACTCACCGCACCTTCAAACCTGACGTGGGCGAAAAGTACAGCGGCAAGACCCACCCGTCCGAGTTCCTCGGCATCTACACCATTGCGATGCAAGCTGCCGGAGCCCGCGACGATAAGGTGCTTGCGAATTACTTTCCGTTGGCTCTTAAACCCAATGCCATGTCATGGTTGATGCACTTGCCGGTAGACTCTATTTCCTCCTGGTCGGATTTGTGACATGAGTTTGTGGGCGCTTTTACTGGAGGCCACCAAGCCCATGGCCAAGCGAGCGACCTGCACGTCATTCCCCAGAAGGGAGGCGAGAGTCTCTGCAAGTATATACAGAGGTTCAGCCGGATACAGTACAATATCCCTGATGTTCACCCTACCGCCATCATCAGCGCGTTCCATCAGAACGTGCGTAACCGCAAGATGCGCAAAGAGCTAGCAATGAACAAGGTGAAAGATGTAGCAGAACTCTATGTTCTTGCTGACAGATGTGCCCGGGCTGAAGAGGGAGGGAAGTATCCCGACGAATACGCCAGCGTGGAAACCGACTCCTCAGATGAAGATACTGCCGCCCCGGCGAAGAAGGGCCGGCGCCGCAACAGGAAGCGCAAAGGTAAAGCCGTGCTTGCCGTCGAGGGATCTGATGACACCGACTCCACCAAGAAAACCAAGGCAGATGACCCCGGCAAGGAAATTGCCGGATGTGTCGCCTGCCGGGCCTTGGCGGTTGCCAAGAAGCCAGGAAACTCCGACAAGCGATACTGGAAGATCCATCGCACCAAAGGCCATGCTCTCCAAGACTGCCGACAGGTTGAGCTCCTCGCTGAGAAGCAGAGGGCTGAATATGAGAGGCGGGACAAGTAGAAGGGCCAAGACGGTGCTAAGGGGTCTGGCAAGAAGTGTGACGGCCAGGCGGGCCGTCGCGACAAGGATAAACAACAGGAGAGGCCCGCCCGGGGCCGTGACAAAAAGCCAGAAGACGACGATCACGAAGAGGACGACGAATCCGGCGACCAAGAGTTTCAGAAAGCTACAGAGGCCATGTGCATCGACGGCGGCGCCTCGCTGCATACTTCTCACCGCCAGCTTAAACATTGGGCGCGAGAGATTACAGCGGCAGAGCCGTCGTTTGATGCCCAAAGGCCGCTGAAGTGGTCCAGCACACCTATCATTTTTGACACTGAGGATCACCCTGATCGCACTACTGCGGTCGGGTGCTTGCCATTGTTGGTTTCACCAACAATACGCAACCTCAAGGTGACAAGGATGCTAGTCGATGGCGGGGCCGGTCTAAACTTGATCTCGCCTGCCGTGATCGAGAAACTGCAGATTCTTGATGGAGACCTCAAGGAGACGGGCACGTTTCAAGGGGTCAACCCGGGAAAAAGCCAACCTAAGGGAAAGGTCACGCTGCCCGTGACTTTTGGAAGCGATCTGAACTACAGGATGGAGAGGATCGTGTTTGATGTTGCCAAGATCCCCTTGCCCTACAACGGGATCCTTGGCCGCCCAGCGGTGGCCAAGTTCATGGCGGCGTCACACTACGCCTACAACACCCTGAAGATGCCAGGACCTGTGATGATCATCACCATCCCCTCCGATAAGAAAGATGCGCTGATTTGCGCTGACCAACTATACCAGCAAGCAGTTGCAGCAGTTGCCACCACTAGGGCACTTGCTCCTGCCGCTGGGACCCCGGGAGGGAAGATGAAGAAGAAGACCGGTGAGACCTCGGACACCCACTCCGGCAAGCGCACCTCGCCGAAGTGTAGCACTCCCGTTGAGGACGTGCCAGAGAGCTCCACCGGCAGAAACAAGAAGCCCAGGGATATATATAGGGTCGCGCTATTCGTCACCCTGGGTAAGGAATAGTTATTCTTCACCCCCTCTATTTTACCATCAATGCACCATAATTTTACGTTCCGTAAGTTTTTTATTTTTTCCGACGCAAAAAGAGACCGTAAGAAAATATATAATCACCGTAAAAAATATTTTATGTTATGTAAAATTACAAACGTAAAAACATAATCTAAAATACACATAAACTGCAAATTTTCTTGTCTTATGACCTATATTTTTATTTTCTTATGTCAAATTTTACGTAGTGAATCAATAGGAATGTAACTATTTGAATTCCAAACTTAATTTAATTATGAAATGATCGTAAGATTACCTCGGATGAAGAATTACTTATTCTGCACCCTGAATGATGAATAGTAACACTATATATATATAGTCATATGATCTCTTATGCTAAAGTAACAATTCATTCACATACTCAAGTATGAATCAGAAACTTCATTGAAAACTAACAAACTGTAATCTTAGTCATTGAAGCAATTGCAATTTATCATACCATAGGAAAGAGTCAATATAAGAGCTTCTCAGCAAGTCCACATACTCAACCATCATTTAGTATTTCACAATTGCTAACGCTCACACGATATTTATGGTTATGAAGTTTTAATCAGACACAGAGAAAGATAGGGGCTTATAGTTTTGCCTCCCAACCTTTTACCTCAAGGGTAATGTCAACAATAATAGTTCATGAAAACTCACATCCAATTAGCCATATATATCAGGATCTTTCCAACACATTGTGCTTTCCAAAGGATAAAATGTAAAAAGGAAAGGTGAGATCACCATGACTCTTTGCATGAAGTATAAGACAAGAATAAAAGATAGGCCCTTCACAGAGGGAAGCAGAGGTTGTCATGTGCTTTTATGGTTGGATGCACAAAATCTTAATGCAAAAGAATGTCACTTTATATTGCCACTTGTGATATGTACCTTTATTATGCAGTCCGTCGCTTTATTTATTCCACATCACAAGATTGTATAAAGCTTATTTTCTCCATGCTAATAAGTCATACATATTTAGAGAGCAATTCTTATTGCTTGCAACGATGACAACTTACTTGAGGGATGTTACTCAATCCATAGGTAGATATGGTGGACTGTCATGGAAAAACTGGGTTTTAGGGATATTTGGAAGCACAAGTAGTATCTCTACTTGGTGCAAAGAAATTGGCTAGCAAGAGAGGGAAAGGCAAGCTCAACATGTTGGATGATCCATGATAATATAATTTATCTCAAATGTAAGCAAACATAACCCATTACGTTGTCTTCCTTGTCCAACCTCAACTCTTTAGCATGTCATATTTTAATGAGTGCTCACAATCATAAAAGATGTCCAAGATAGTATATTTATATGTGAAAACCTCTCTTTCTTTATTACTTCCTATTAATTGCAACGATGACCAAAACTATGTTTGTCAACTCTCAACAATTTTTATTCATCATACTCTTTATATGTGTGCTCATTACTCTCCATAAGATCCATATGATCTCTTTATTTCTTTTTATTCTTTCTCTTTTATTCTATTCTATTCCCTCAAGATCATAGCAAACTAATCAAGCCCTTGACTCAACACTAATCTTTATTATATATAGCTCACAGACTCGATTACATAGAAGGATCATAAAGCAAAACTAAAACTAGATCATACTAAAACTTCATTCTACTAGATCAAGATATTACCAAAAGGATCGAACTAAGAAAAATGGTAAAAATAAAAGTGATGGTGATATGATACTGGGGCACTCCCCCAAGCTTGGCATTTGCCAAGGGGAGTGCCCATACCCATGTGTTTATGTCTCCTTCTTCGGAGGTGGTGATGAAGGAATTGTTGATGATGTAGGCTTGTCGTCCATCTTCCGAGGCATAGGCTCACCATCATAGAAGGATGATCGAGTCTCCGGGATTCTCAAATCTGCAGCCAAACTCGTCCTCTTGAATCTATATTCATATTCATAGTTTTGGTTTTGCAGGTCATAGATCTGGGCTTGGAGGCGCTCGATTTTCTCGTGAAGCTTGAAGATGGCCTCCCCAATGTTCTTGTCATCCAGCTTGCGGTTGTTGGTGAACTCCATGATCGTTATATGATTGGAGTCGAGTCCATGTTCCACCATATCCTGGCATTTGAAAACTTGTTGCTCCAATGCCTCGAGCCTTGTCTCCATGCTTCCGGTCCTCCTTGGTCCCTCAACATCGCGGATGTGCAGCAACCCCTCACGCATCTCAATGGTTTGAGGGTGTTGCAGCACCTCCGCGAGGTAGGGGTTGATGACCTTCTCGAAGAACTTGCCCTTGGGGGAACTTGAAGATGCCATCACTACTGGAATCAGCTACTTTGCCATCTGCCAGCTCTTTGCCGTCTGCTAGCAGACGGCAAAGAAGCTCTTTGCCATCAGCTACCCGAAAGCAGACGACAAAGAACTGGCTGATGGCAAAGAAAGCCTTTGCCATCAGCCAGTTCTTTGCCGTCCGCTAGCTGACGGCAAATATTCTTTGCCGTCGGCTAGAAGACGGCAAAGAGGGAGGGGCCCCACTGACGAGCTGCTTAAAAAAAACTTAACGGGCCCCCTTCTTTGCCGTCTGCTAGCAGACAGCAAAGAGCAAATAAGCGGACGGCAAAGGGGGGCGGACGGCAAAGATTTAACATATCTAACGGCGCGCGCCCCCCACCCCGCACCCTCTCTCTCTGTTTCTCTCCCCTGATCCCATACGCGCACCGCCGCCACCACCACTCGCCGCCGCCACGCCCCGGCCCCCCCGCGCCCCACCGCCCCGGGCCCGGCGCCGCCGCCCCGCCCCCCTCCTCCACCGGCCCCCCGTCTCAGCGCCGCCGCGCCCCGGCCCCCTCCTCCACCGGCCCCCCGTCTCAGCGCCGCCGCGCCCCGGCCCCCGCGCCCAACCGCCCTGGGCCCGGCGCCGCCGCCCCAGGCCGCCCCGCCCCCTCCTCCACCGGCCACCTCCTCCACCGGCCCAGGTGAGCTCTACCTCTCCTCTGTTTTTCCTTTTTTTTCTGTTTTTTTAGTTTTAGGTTTATGTTTAGTTTAGATTTAGTTTCAGTTTTAGTTTTAGGTTTAGTTTTAGGTTTAGTTTTAGGTTTAGGTTTAGTCTTAGTTTAGTTTTAGGTTTAGATTTAGTTTTTTTCCTTTTTTCTGTTTTTTTAGTTTTAGGTTTATGTTTAGATTAGATTTAGGTTTAGTTTTAGGTTTAGTTCAGTTTTAGGAAAGAAAAAGAAGAAGAAGAAAAAAACAGGAGAGGAGGAGAAGAAGAAGAGGAAAAAGGAAAGGAGGAAGAAGAAGAGGAGGAGGAGAAGAAAAAAGAAGAAGAGGAAGAAGAAGAAGAAAAAAACAGGAGAGGAGGAGAAGAAGAAGAGGAGGAGGAGAAGAAAAAAGAAGAAGAGGAAGAAGAAGAAAAAAAACAGGAGAGGAGGAGAAGAAGAAGAGGAAAAAGGAAAGGAGGAGGAAGAAGAAGAAGAAGAAGAAGAAGAAGGAAAAAAAGGAAGAAAAGGAAGAAAAGGAAGAAGAGGAAGAAGAAGAAAAGGAAAAAAGACCCCGACCCGGCACCCCGACACGACACCCCGACCCTGAGACCCTGACCCCGACACCCCGAGCCCGACCCCGACCCCGACACCCTGACCCCGACACCCCGACCCCGACCCCGACACCCCAACCCCCCGAGCTTGACCCGACACCCCGACCCCGAGCCTGACCCGACACCCTGACCCCGACACCACACCCCGACCCCGAAACAACACCTTGACACCGACATGGCACTACCCCGACATCGACACGACACCCCGACCCCCCGACCCCGAAACAGCACCCCGACCCCGACACGGCACCCCGACACCGACAGGACACCCTGACCACCGACACCTCCCGAAAAGGTGTTCTTTTGCCTTCCAGAGGCCGACGGGGTCATATATTTGTGAATTATTAGTTAGGTCATATATTTTTCGATTTTGTTATGAAAAACATCATATATAATTGTGTTAATCGTGTAGTTTTAAATGTGCAGTTGTTTCACCGCTGCGAGGTTTGGTGTTCGACGACCTCGCCGTGCGTTTGACGAGCTCTACCCCTTCGTTCGTGGGTGAGCACAAATGACAAGTCCTCCTCCCCCATTAAATATTTGATCTATTCCGATGAAACTTGATAGCTAGCTATATATGTGTCTTGAATTATCAGTATGCGTAACCAATATGTGTCTCCCGTTCGAAAGCATCATAGTTATAAATATGCATGCATTTGCATATTTATAACCTTGATTCTTTCGAATTGTCCAACGCTATCCATGGACAGCTCGAGTATGTGTAGATTGGGTCCGTTTTCCCATATGCTTTGCTCCGGATCCGACGCATATATTTCGTCAGTGCCTCCCCTGTTGTTCTCCGGGTACACATCCTCTCTGTTTATTGCAGAGACGTGTTTCAGGAGAACAGCAGGGAGGTGCTGCCGAAATTTTGCGTCGGATCCGGAGCATAGCATGAGAAAATGAACCCAATCTACACATACACGGGTGGGATTAGGACCTATCATTACCTATTAGAGTGTAGGTTGCATGGACGTAATAAAATTGACAAAGTAGATCAACTAATGAATATATACATGGTGAATTACATATATAATAGTTGTGTGTCCAGTAGCTCTGAAAGTCAAGATGAGTGACCGTGCTTGGATGTATACCGGTCACACTGGTCAGAACAAATGGAGCGCTGAATGGTTCACAAAAACTAAGGGGTTTGTGCAAGCCGCATTTGCAAATGGCCAAAAGAAAACCTGGTGCCCCTGTTTCCGATGCGGCAATTGGGAAAAGAAGACAGAGGCTGAAATGGGCAAACACCTGCAGAAGAGTGGTTTTACGCCCGATTATACGGTGTGGACATTTCATGGTGAGTCTGCCCAACGTGACTGAGCTGAGGTGGATCGTCGTCGCACCGACGAGCATGGTACCGGGATGGAAAACATGGTGCAAGGCTATGATGATGCTCGGGATTCGGACGAGGAGATGGAGGAATCTGCAAAGGCCTCCAATGAAATGTTGGAGTCTTCGAAACGTCCGCTCCACGAGCACACTAAGCTTTGTCAGTTGGATGCCATCTCACAAGTAATGGCTCTGAAGGCTCAGTTCAACTTGGGCAGAGAATGCTATGACGCAATTATGACAGTATTTGGACGCTTTCTACCCAAAGGCCATGTAATGCCTGCAAACCTGTACCAGTCGGACAAAATCCTCCATGCACTTACGGCACGAGGCTCGGGTGCAGGTTGTTCGAGACTACTACGCCTTGCGTGGTATCAAGAAGACCAAGCCAACGTGCCGCGATAAGTTCCTGAGTAAGGAGCAGTACATGAAGGTAATTCTTAAGGCCTTCTCTACTTAAGTTCCTTCATTTAGTAATTCTTAGCCATAGCGCTCAAGTTTCTATTTGCTAACTTAGGCGCCTCCGAGATGGTCTATGGATCGGATGGATTGTTGGGAGGTGTTGGTCGATGAGTGGTGCTCAAAACAATGGCTAGCCCTCCACAACGAGGCCAAGGACAAACGTGCCCAAATGGAAGGTGTGCCACACCATCAAGGCAGCTCCAACTTATATTAGTTCGGGCGCAACTGGGTATGTGGTTTGCTTCATGATTCATGCAATTCATTCATCATGCTAGCTTGAGCCCTTTAATTACTAATTTTCATTGTTTCTCTCTTTCAGGCACGCTACAATAAGGCGGATAAGGTGCCAGAGGTGTACGACATGTATGCCATGGCCCACACTGCCTCTTTCAAGAAAGTCAAGGCTTTCTCTCAGTCTGACCTCGATGATGCAAACAACTTCACCAACATCTCCTCCCACAACAAGCTCGTGAGATATAGAGATGAGGGGAAGGCGAGGAAAGGGGAGGACTTTAACCTGAGCCAGGGTCCCATTGATCCAGAGCTGGTGATGATATCTGGTGGCGGGAGGTCCCATGGCTCCATAGCCATTGGAGATGGACCTATTCGTTGTCCTAGCACTCTCCTGGAGATCAAGGCGCGCTAGTCGAGCTCCGCTCCTGAGATAAGGCCTCGTGAACGGCCAGTGCAACTCGCCATCAAGGTTAGTGATACGTACTCAGTTATCTTTCTCCATTAATTACATTGTGTGCGCTTCCATCAATGATTACAAATGGTCATGTGAGTGGTGTTGCAGGCTGCTATACAGAGTGAGAGAGATAGAACGGAGAAACTTCTGGCGGAGGCGGCGGAGAGGCAGCGGGAGTTGGAGGAGAGGACGACAAAGATAATGGAGGAGGAGAGGGCACGGAATGACATGCAGGCAAGGGCCATGTATGAGCTCCTTGTGGTAAGTTTCTTCTGCAGATTAGCCAAAACATTCATGTAGTGTTTGTCTCATTACTAACTAGTATGACTGAGTCGTCAAAACCAAATGTGCAGTCTGTGTGCGAGAAGACAGGTCAGACCGCTCCGCCGATGCCAGTGATTGCTCCTGGGACCATGGTGAGTTTTATTTGAATGGACATTACTTGCTAGTCTTAACATTTGAGTGTCATCATGCTAACAAGACATTGGAAATGATCTTTGGTGCAGCGTAACTCCATACAAGCATCGCACGATCCTTCTCCATCTACCGACACGAGCCACCCCGCTCCTACACCTCCTGGATCTTGGTAAGTTTATCTAGTGTTTTGCTTAACACATGCATAAAGACCTAGACTTAGCTTTATTTCCTCCAATACTTACCATAATGACCTAGACTTAGCTTCTTCTCCTCCAAAATGACTTAATAAGCTTACTGACCTCCAAAACCATCCATTTTACCTAAGTTGGCTCTAAAACGATCTGTACTTAGCTTACTTATGTCAAAAATTGCATAATTAGCTTAGTTAGCTCATAGACGATCCATTTTACCTAAGTTAGCTCTAAAATGACCCATTTTACCTAGGTTAGCTTATAAATGATCCAGTTCATCCAAGTTAGCTCAAAAATGACCCATTTTACCTAGATTAGCTCCTAAATGATCCATTTTACCTACGTTAGCTTTAAAATGACCCATTTCACCTAGGTTAACTCCAAAATGACCCATCTTACCTAGGTTATCTCATAAACGATCCATTTCAACTAATTTAGCTCATAAACGATCCATTTCACCAAGTTAGCTAAAAAACGATCCATTTCACCTAAATTAGCTCTTAAATGATCCATTTCACCTAAGTTAGCTCAAAAAGATCCATTTCAACTAAATTAGCTCATGAATGATCATTTCACCTAAGTTAGCTCAAAAACGATCCATTTCAACTAAGTTAGCTCATAAATGATCCATTTCACCTAAGTTAGCTAAAAAACGATCCATTTCACCTTAGTTACCTCAAAAACGATCCATTTGACCTTAGTTAGCTCATAAACGACCCATTTCAACTAAGTTAGCTCATAAATGATCCATTTCACCTTAGCTAGCTCATAAACGACCCATTTCAACTTAGTTAGCTCATATATGATCCATTTCACGTAAGTTAGCTCATAAATGACATACTCTTCTTGTTCTAGTCTTCTTCTTGTTCTACTCTTCTTGTTCTAGTCTTCTTCTTGTTCTACTCTTCTTCTTGTTCTACTCTTCTTGTTCTAACTTTCTTATTTTTCATTTTGCAGATTTCATTCACTTGACGAAAGCTTGCATAGATGGAGTGCTCCTTATCCCTTTCTCTGTTTCTTTTGTATCGTTGAACTATGCATGTAGCGTTGGATGAAACTATTGTAATATATATGGTTGGATGCCTCTATGTTGAACTTGTTATGTATGATGGAACTATGCATGTAATATATATGGTTGGATGATGAAGTTATGTGTTGGGTATCTTATATGTTTGCTCTGTAATGGCCTTTTGAAATATATCTATATATGTCATATATATTTGTGATGAAAATTGTTGGATTTAATAAAAAACAGATAAAAGAGCCAACATGGCAGGCTCTTTGTCGTCTGCCACCGACGGCAACGGGATCTTTGCCGTCTGCCGCGGACGGCAAAGAAGACACGTGGCATTCAGTTGTGCTTCCTGGGAGCTGACCCATTTGGTCAGTTTGCCTACAGTGGCAGACGGCAAAGACTTTGCCATCAGTGGCGGACGGCAAAGAACCTGCCATGTAGTGACGTGTAGATGACATCATACGGCGGACGGCAAAGATACTAGAAATTTTGCCGTCAGCGGCGGACGGCAAAGGCCTGCCGTTAGCCACTTAACGGACTGACAGCGCAATTATTGCCGTCCGCTCTCTTTGCCGTCCGCCGCAGACAGCAAAGGTCCTTTGCCGTCAAACGTCAGGAAGCAGACGGCAAAGTAGCTGTTTACCGTAGCCTACTTTGCCGGAGCCTTTTGCCGTCCGCGGCTGACGGCAAAGGCCTTTGCCGTCCGCCGTTCATGCCTTTGCCGTCCGCCGTGGCAGACGGCAAAATAGCTGATTCCTGTAGTGCATGGTGATCTAGATCTGTCAGAAAAATAGCTTGAAACAAAGACAGGAGATATTTGCGTGATACGGTGGTCAAAACCTTCGAGAGATTATATAATGAATTTTTACCGACAAACAGAAGTATCATGCAAGAAAACGGAGTCCGGAGAGCACACGGGGTATCCACGAGGCGGGGGGCGCCCTCCACCCTCGTGGAAGCCTTGTGTCCTTTCCGGTCTGCTTCTTATTTTCCTATTTTCTTAAATATTCCAAAACGGAGAAAAATTGCCATTATAACTGTTTTGGAGTCGGTTTACTTACCGTACCACGTACCTATTCCTTTTCGGAGTCTGAAACATTATGGAAAGTGACCCTTATGTATTCCTCCAGGGTTACGGCTTCAATAACATTAGTTTCAACATTTATAGGATTACCTGAGATATAATGTTTGATTCTTTGACCGTTCACCACCCTCGGATTTGTGCCTTTGAAGTTGTTGATTTTTATGGCACCGGAATGGTAGACCTCCTCGATGATGTAAGGACCTTCCCATTTAGAGAGGAGTTTGCCTGCAGAAAATCTTAAACGAGAGTTGTATAACAATACATAATCACCTACATTAAACTCATGTTTTTGTATCCTTTTGTCATGCCATCTTTTAGCTTTTTCTTTAAATAGTTTGGCATTCTCATAAGCCTGGGTTCTCCATTCATCAAGTGAGCTAATGTCAAAAAGTCTCTTGTCACCGGCAAGTTTGAAGTCATAGTTGAGCTCTTTAATAGCCCAATATGCCTTATGTTCTAATTCAAGAGGTAAGTGACATGCTTTACCATAAACCATTTTATACGAAGATATACCCATAGGATTTTTGTATGTAGTTCTATAAGCCCATAATGCATCATCAAGTTTCTTGGACCAATTCTTTCTAGATCTATTAACAGTCTTTTGCAAAATTAATTTAAGCTCTCTATTGCTAAGTTCTACTTGACCACTAGGCTGTGGATGATATGGAGATGCAATTCTATGATTAACATCATACTTAGCAAGCATTTTACGAAAAGCACCATGAATAAAATGTGAACCACCATCAGTCATTAGGTATCTAGGGACTCCAAACCTTGGAAAATAACTTCTTTAAGCATCTTAATAGAGGTGTTATGATCAGCACTACTAGTTGGAATAGCCTCTACCCACTTAGTAACGTAATCAATAGCAACTAAAATATGTGTATACCCATTAGAGGAAGGAAACGGTCCCATATAATCAAAGCCCCAAACATCAGATGGTTCAATAACAAGTGAATAATTCATAAGCATTTCTTGACATCTACTAATATTACCAATTCTTTGACATTCACCCCAAGACAAGACAAACTTACGGGCATCCTTGAAGAGAGTAGGCCAATAAAAACTAGATTGCAATACCTTGTGTGCAGTTCTATCTCCAGCATGGTGTCCTCCATAAGCCTCGGAGTGACACTTGCATAGGATATGTTCATGTTCATGCTCAGGTACACAACGTCTAATAACACCATCTACTCCTTCTTTATAAAGATGTGGGTCATCCCATAAGTAATTTCTTAAATCATAGAAGAACTTTTTCTTTTGCTGGTATGTGAAACTAGGTGGTATAAATTTAGCAACAATATAATTAGCATAATCAGCATACCATGGAGCAGTACGAGAAGCAATTATGACAGCTAGTTGTTCATCAGGAAAGCTATCATCAATAGGTAGTGGGTCGTCAAGAACATTCTCTATCCTGGACAAGTTATCTGCAACGGGGTTCTCAGCTCCCTTTCTATCCATAATATGCAAATCAAATTCTTGAAGCAAGAGGATCCATCTAATAAGTCTAGGCTTAGCATCTTTCTTTTCCATAAGATATTTAATAGCAGCATGATTAGTGTGAACAGTTACTTTAGAATCAACAATATAAGGTCTGTACTTATCACAAGCAAATACAACTGCTAAAAATTCCTTTTCAGTAGTAGCATAATTTCTTTGGGCATTGTCTACAGTTTTACTAGCATATTGAATAACATTTAATTTCTTATCAAATCTTTGTCCTAGAACTGCCCCTACAGCATAATCACTAGCGTCACACATAATTTCAAATGGTAAATTCCAATCAGGAGGTTGAACAATAGGTGCAAAAACCAAAGCTTTCTTAAGTATTTCAAATGCTTCTACACAGTCATCATCAAAGACAAAAGGAACATCTTTTTGTAAGAGATTAGTCAAAGGCAGAGAAATTTTAGAAAAGTCCTTAATGTACCTCCTATAAAAACCGACATGACCAAGGAAACTCCTTATACCTTTAATTTCCTTAGGACACGGCATCTTTTCAATAGCATCAACTTTAGCTTTATCAACTTCAATACCTCCTTCAGAAATTGTATGCCCCAAGACAATACCATCATTAACCATAAAGTGGCACTTCTCCCAATTCAATACAAGATTAGTTTCCTCACATCTCTGCAAAACTCGATCAAGGTTGCTTAAGCAATCATCAAAAGAAGTCCCATAAACAGAGAAATCATCCATGAATACCTCAACAATCTTTTCACAAAAGTCGGAGAATATAGCAGGCATACATCTTTGAAAGGTAGCAGGTGCATTACATAAACCAAAAGGCATACGTCTATAAGCAAAGGTACTGAAAGGGCAAGTAAAAGTTGTCTTTTCTTGATCCTCTTTTGACATGGGTATTTGAGAGAAACCAGAATAACCATCTAGAAAGCAAAAATGTGTATGTTCGGATAATCTTTCTAGCAATTGATCAATAAAAGGTAAAAGGTAATGATCCTTTTTAGTAGCTTTATTTAATTTACGGAAATCAATTACCATTCTATAACCTGTAACAATTCTTTGTGGGATCAATTCATCTTTATCATTAGGAACAACAGTAATACCTCCCTTCTTAGGGACACAATGGACAGGACTTACCCACATACTATCAGTAATACCTGCCTCCAGAAGCTTTAGTATTTCTTTTCTTGCCACTTCTTTCATCTTAGGATTTAACCATCATTGGTGATCAACAACCGGTTTAGCATCCTTCTCCAATTTTATTTTGTGCTGGCAGAGAGTGGGACTAATTCCCTTAAGATCATCAAGAGTATATCCAATAGCAGCACGGTGCTTCTTCGGAGTTTTCAATGATTTCTTTTCTTCATGCTCTGAAAGGTTAGCACTAATAATAACAGGATATATCTCTTTCTCATCAAGATAAGCATATTTAAGAGTATCTGGTAAAGGTTTAAGCTCAAACAAGGGATCACCCTTGGGTGGAGGAGGATCCCCTAGAATTTCAATAGACAAGTTGTGTTTCAAAATAGGTCCCTATTTAAAGAATAGTTCATCTATTTCCCTTCTTTCATTCATAAACATATCATTTTCATGGTCTAGCAAATATTGTTCTAAAGCATCACTAGGAGGCACGGTAATAGAAGCAAGACCAATAATTTCATCTTTACTAGGCAATTCTTTATCATGGGGTTGTCTACGAAATTTAGCAAAATTAAACTCGTGAGACATATCCCCTAAACCAACAAAAACAATATCTTTATTGCAGTCTATCTAAGCATTAACAGTATTCAAGAAGGGTCTACCAAATATAATGGGACAAAAGTCATCTTGTGGGGAACCAAGAACAAGAAAGTCAGCGGGGTATTTAACTTTCCCACACAATACTTCAACATCTCTAACAATCCCAACTAGGGAAATAGTATCTCTATTGGCAAGCTTAATTGTAACATCTATCTCTTCTATCTCAGCAGGTGCAATATCATACATAATTTCTTGGTATAAGGAATGCGGTATTGCACTTGCACTAGCACCCATATCACATAAGCCATGATAGCAATGATCTTCTATTTTAACAGAAATAGCAGGCATGCCTACAACAGGTCTATGTTTATTTTTAGTATCTGGTCTAGCAATTCTAGCAGATTCATTGCATAAGTAAATAACATGCCCATCAATATCATCGGCCAAGATATCTTTAACCATAGAAACACTAGGTTCAACTTTAATTTGTTCAGGAGGTTTGGGTGTCTTAATATTACTTTTGTTGACCACAGTTGAAGCTTCAGCATGATCCTTTATTTTAACAGGGAAAGGTGGTTTCTCAATATAAGCAGTAGGAACAATAGGATCATTATAAGTGATAGTATTTTCTTCAACTTTAATAGGTGCAACTACTTTTACTTCAATGGGAGGATTATATTTAAACCACTTCACCTTAGGGAGATCAACATGAGTAGCAAACAATTCATAGAAAGAAGCTACTAACTCAGAGTCAAGTCCATATTTAGTGCTAAATTCACGGAAAGCATCGGTATCCATAAAAGATTTAACACAATCAAACTTAGGTGTTATACCTGACTCCTTACCTTCGTCGAGGTCCCAATCTTTAGAGTTGCGTTTAATTCTTTCCAATAAATCCCATTTGAATTCAATAGTCTTCATCATAAAAGATCTAGTACAAGAAGTATCGAGCATGGAGCGATTACTGAGAGAAAGCCGAGCATAAATTTTTTGAATAATCATTTCTTTTGAGAGCTCATGATTGGGCATGAATATAATCACGATGAACCAGATACTCTCTCCTTCGCGAGGCCAAAAATTATACATATGATTATGACCACGATGAACCAGATGCATAGGATAAAACTTCTGATGAAATTCCAATTTCAATTGTTGGTAGTTCCATGATCCAATATCATCACATAGCCTAAGCCATGTCAATGCATCTCCCTTCAAAGATAAAGGGAATACCTTCTTCTTTATAACATCCTCGGGCATACCTGCAAGCTTAAATAATCAACAAACTTCATCCACATAGATTAGGTGCAAATCGGGATGTAATGTTCCGTCACCTGTGATAGGATTAGCTAGCAGTTTCTCTATCATACCCGAAGGAATTTCAAAGTAAACATTTTCATTAGGTTCAGTAGGTTGAGGAGAAACTCTTTGCTCTACTGGTCGGGGTGAAGATACCCCGAACAAGTCCCTCAAAGGATTATTTTCCATAGTAACAAGTGACAGTAAATTTCAGCACACTATATAAAATTTTCCTTACCAAATTCCACCTACCAAAGGCTCTTCACTCCCCGTCAATGGCGCCAGAAAAAAGTCTTGATGACCCACAAGTGTAGGGGATCTATCGTAGCCTTTTCGATAAGTAAGAGTGTTGAACCCAACGAGGAGCAGAAGGAAATGATAAGCGGTTTTCAGCAAGTTCTGCAAGCACTGAAATTATCGGTAACATATAGTTTTGTGATAAGGTAATTGGTAACGGGTAACAAATAGTAAAATCAAATAAGGTGCAGCAAGATGGACCAATCCTTTTTGTAGGAAAGGACAAGCCTGGACGAACTCTTATATAAAGTAAAGCGCTACCGAGGACACATGGGAATTATCGTCAAGCTAGTTTCAATCACGTTCATATGATTCACGTTCGGTACTTTGATAATTTGATATGTGGGTGGACCGGTGCTTGGGTACTGCCCTTACTTGGAAAAGCATCCCACCTATGATTAACCCCTATTGCAAGCATCTGCAACTACAACAGAAGTATTAAGGTAAACCTAACCATAGCATGCAACATATGGATCCAAATCAGCCCCTTACGAAGCAACGCATAAACTAGGGTTTCAGCTTCTGTCACTCTAGCAACCCATCATCTACTTATTACTTCCCGATGCCTCCCTCTAGGCCCAAACAATGGTGAAGTGTCATGTAGTCGACGTTCACATGACACCACTAGAGGAATGACAACATACATCTCATCAAAATATCGAACGAATACCAAATTCACATGACTACTTATAGCAAGACTTCTCCCATGTCCCCAGGAAAAAAAGTAACTACTCACAAAGAATATTCATGTTCATAATCAGAGGGTTATTAATATGAATAATGGATCTGAACATATGATCTTCCACCAACTAAACCAACTAGCATCAACTACAAAGAGTAATCAACACTACTAGCAACCCACAGGTACCAATCTGAGGTTTGGATACAAAGATTGGATACAAGAGATGAACTAGGGTTTGAGATGAGATGGTGCTCGTGAATATGTTGATGGAGATTGACCCCCCCCCCCCGATGAGAGGATCGTTGGTGATGACGACAGTGATGATTTCCCCCTCTTGGAGGGAAGTTTCCCCGGCAGAATAGCTCTGCCGGAGCCCTAGATTGCTTCCGCCAAGGTTCCGCCTCCTGGCAGCGGAGTTTCGTCCCGTCAGCTTGCTTATGATTTTTTCCTCGATGAAAGACTCCATATATCCAAAGATGGGCATAGGAGGGCTACCTGGGGGCCCACGAGGTAGGGGGCGCGCCCCCCACCCTCGTTGACGGTGGATGGCCCCCTCTAGTACTTCTTTCGCCCAATATTTTTTATATATTCTGAAACATGCTCCCGTGAAGTTTCAGGACTTTTCGAGATGTGCAGAATAGGTCTCTAATATTTGCTCCTTTTCCAGCCTAGAATTCTAGCTGCCGGCATTCCCCCTATTCATGTAAACCTTGTAAAATAAGAGAGAATAGTCATAAGTATTGTGACATAATGTGTAATAACAACCCATAATGTAATAAATATCGATATAAAAGCATGATGCAAAATGGACGTCTCATCCTACTGCTTACCACCAATGTCTTACTTTGATTCAGCGGTATTGTTGGATGAATCGGTCCGAACCGACATTACATGACCGCGTTCATGAGACTAGTTCTACCGACGTGCTTCGCACATAGGTGTCTAGCGGGTGTCTGTTTCTCCAACTTTAGTTGAATCGAGTTTGACTACGACCGGTCCTTGTTAAAGGTTAAAACAGCACACTTGACGAAAAATCATTGTGGTTTTGATGCATAGGTAAGAACGGTTCTTGCTGAAAGCTCGTAGCAACCACGTAAAACTTGCAACAACAAAGTAGAGAACGTCTAACTTGTTTTTGCAGGGCATGTTGTGATGTGATATGGTCAAGATGTGATGAGACCTAAATTGTTTTATGAGATGATCATGTTTTGTAAAAGTTATCGGCAACTGGCAGGAGCCTTATGGTTGTCGCTTTATTGTATGAAATGCAATCGCCATGTAATTGCTTTCATTTATCACTAAGCGGTAGCAATAGTCGTAGAAGCAATAGTTGGCGAGACGACAACGACACTACGATGGAGATCAAGGTGTCAAGCCGGTGATGATGGAGATCATGACAGTGCTTTGGAGATGGAGATCAAAGGCACAAGATGATGATGGCCATATCATGTAACATATTTTGATTGCATGTGATGTTTATCTTTTATGCATCTTATTTTTCTTAGTACGGCGGTAGAATTATAAGATGATCCCTCACTAAATTTCAAGGTATACGTGTTCTCCTTGAGTATGCACCGTTGCTACAATTCGTCGTGCCGAGATACCACGTGATGATCGGGTGTGATAAACTCTACGTTCACATACAACGGGTGCAAGCCAGTTTTGCACATGCAGAATACTCAGGTTAAACTTGACGAGCCTAGCATATGCAGATATGGCCTCGGAACACTGAGACCGAATGGTCGAACGTGAATCATATAGTAGATATGATCAACGTAGAGATGTTCACCATTGAAAACTACTCCATCTCACGTGATGATCGGACATGGTTTAGTTGATATGGATCACGTGATCATTTAGATGACTAGAGGGATGTCTATCTAAGTGGGAGTTCTTAAGTAATATGATTAATTGAACTTTAATTTATCATGAACTTAGTACATGATAGTTTTTGCATGTCTATGTTGTTGTAGATCAATGGCCCGTGCTACCGTTTCCTTGAATTTTAATGCGTTCCTAGAGAAAGCTAAGTTGAAAGATGATGGTAGCAACTACACGGACTGGGTCCATAACTTGAGGATTATCCTCATTGTTGCACAGAAGAATTATGTCCTGGAAGCACCGCTAGGTGCAAGACCCGTTGCAGGAGCAACTCCGAACGTTATGAATGTCTGCCAGAGCAAAGCTGATGACTACTCGATAGTTCAGTGTGCCATGCATTACGGCTTAGAATCGGGATATTTATCGGGGAACCGAGGGGTTACCGGAACCCCCCGGGGAAGTTGTGGGCCTTAATGGGCCATAAGGGAGTAGGAGAGGAAAGCCCACAGGGTGGCACCCTCCCCCAAGGGAGTCCGAATTGGACTAGGGGAGGGGGCGCGGCCCCCTCTTTCCTCTCCCTCTCCCTCTCCCTCTCCTTCCCTCTTTCCCCCTCTTGGAATACGAAAGGGACTCCAACTAGGATTGGGAATCCTAGTTGGGCTCCCCCTTGGCGGGCCCCTTCATGGCCGCCGGCCTCCTCCCTCTCCTCCTTAATATACAGGGGCGGGGGCACCCCAAAGGCACATCAAGTTTTCCTTAGCCGTGTGCGGTGCCCCTCTCCACAGTTTACCACCTTGGTTATATTGTCATAGTGCTTAGGATAAGCCCTGCACAGATCACATCACCAACACCGTCACCACACCGTCGTGCTGACGAAACTCTCCCTCGACCCTCTACTGGATCAAGAGCTCGTGGGACGTCATCGTGCTAAATGTGTGCTGAACATAGAGGTGCCGTACGTTCGGTACTTGGATCGGTTGGATCGTGAAGACGTTCGACTACATCAACCGCGTTAACCTAACGCTTCCACTTTCGGTCTACGTGTGGCACCCCGGCTCAGAGAAAACCGGAACACCCCGTATTCCAGCCCAGAGATCGAGGTGAAGTCTTCTGGAATACGACAATGCTTAGCATAGAACAAACTAGCTTTCTATTATAACACGAATATGAATACATGGTCTTCGATATTACAATGAATAACATCGGCACAGTGACACTATGCCATCCTCAGTTGCTCTATGCAAGCAGCATAACAAGTTGAGGCAGCGGAACAACTACTGGCAGCAGAACAATGAACGACAATGATGGACTCCAATCCGCGGTGACTCTGTATGGAACTTTTATCCTACCTCGCGAACACAGGAACAACACCAAAGAAGCAAGCAATCCATGCACGACCTGCAAACTGGCATGACACACTAGGTCAGTACATTGAACGTACTTGCAAGCTCGCAATAACCAGAAGCATTCAAGACAAACAACAACATGGCAATTACAGGTTAAGTAGGAATTATCATGAGATCATCAGGATAACATGGCATGAACAACATGAACATAATACCACTAGAGCAATCTGAGCATGGCATGAACATATAAATCTGACGATACTAGGATGCAACATGATGACACTATATGCACCACTTATTCTGCTCGAGTTACCTCGTAACCATCATATGCATCACTTACCAACCTCGGACATCACATGATCATCTCAGGATCAAATCAAGCTTGGTATAAACAATACCGCCGTAATCATTAAATGACCACAAGGAGCTTGATCTTTACCCACGATTATCACACAACATCACGAATATCCAACAACTCGGTATCCTCAATACCACGGTGATCATTCATGGATCACAAACGGAACCATTCTTGGCTCAACGGGTTACCTCGTAACCACACGGTGATCATTCACGGATCACAGAACCAACTCATCTCATCATCGAACCGGGGTTGTTATTAAGCACATTATTATTATTATTACTGTTGACCCATAGTGTGACCGACACGAACTGGGCCCTTATCCGCGGGCATGACTATCGATAGATTTAATACACACTCTGCAGAGGTTAGCACACTGTACCCACACCACGGAACCCATGGCCTCGCACTCCCATTCGGGTGGACCAATGGCATTCCTACAAAACCGTCCTACTTCCATGACACTCTCCCGGCCACTCCGACCAACACCCCCTCAGGGTTCAGTCTTGGGTGGGCCCGTGCCTACCAAAGGCACCAACAGCCACCGTCGTGGCAAAACATAAACGGTCCCAAATGGGGACAAAAAGGTGCCTAAAAACTATAGGCACACAAGGCTTATGTCCGCCTACCTGATCAGGGTAGCGCGCGCCCATAACCTTCCCTCGTTGGATGCGCCGGCGAGAGGCACGACAATAGACCCAGTTAGGACCTTCCCATTAGGTAAGCATGGTTGCACTGGTCAGCTCGATATGGTGGCACCATGACTCAGCCAACAGTTGTTCAAGTTCAATTAAGTCTGGTTAAACTTGAATGCAATAAGCTAAGTCATATTAAAATAACATGATGCAACAACGATGCATGAATATGAATCAACATAAGCATGGAGTTGCAACATATTCATCGAGCATCACCATAATGAAACATTAACCAGATGAGCATGGTAAGATGACGGGCATGACATTACACATGAGCATATCATGACCACTAGCATCATAAATAAATAACATCCAAGAACTCATCCACACTACTACCAAGTAAGCATATAACCAACAGGATACAAAGTAACATGCATAGCAATGACACTAGATAACAGCTCATAAGTATGCATCCTAAAGAACACACTGCTACTACTATCAAGCATGACAGATAACAATAATACTAGTAATAAGTTCTAGATAACAAGATGCAGAAGAGCATAGTATGAACGTGAACATGAATCTATAAGCATCACTGAAACAATGATAATCGTATCAAAACAAGCAGACATTTATTAAATATTCAAGTTGAAAACCATGGCTACTGCATGACTATCATACAAGTGGTTGTTGTGGCTTTCTTGGGGGTGACGGAGACTCCGGGAAGAGGTGCGGTGAAGCCGCGGAACGAAACGCAAGACGGTTCTGTCTCGTAGGGGGCTTATTAGAGGCAAGCGCAAAATGGTCATTTTCACCGTGAGACCTGTCGGGGTATGGGATCTCGACAAACCCTTAAGGTTCAAACACTGGGGTGCGCGCGAAGTCTTTCCCTTCAACCAATCTACGCTCTAGCTTGCTAGGATCTCGCGGACGAACTCGACGAACTCACAACACAGAAGGACACAGGGTTTATACTGGTTCGGGCCACCGTTGTGGTGTAATACCCTACTCTAGTGTGGTGGTGGATTGCCTCTTGGGCTGATGATGAATGATACAAGGGAAGAACAGCCTCCTGAGGTTGAGGTGTTCTCGAGCTCGGTGAGCTTGTGTGTGGGGGGTGGTCTCTCTCAAGCTAAGATCAGATCGTCCTCTCCCTTTTTTCCCTTTTCCACTGTGGTGGCTAGTCCTATTTATAGAGGCCCTGGTCCACTTCCCAAATGTCGAGCAGGAAGGGAGCCAACAATGGCGGGCTAATTTGAAGGGGGATAGCTAGTACAAGCTATCCTGACAAAACTAGTCTTCGCCTGCACAAAGTTTTGGTGGTGACGCTGTTCTGGGCTCCACGATGACCTCCGTCTTGCAGTCCATGGTCTTGGTCTTGTTGCACCGAAATGGAAACCTTTGCCTGAGGCCTCGATACTCCGCGGCTGCGCTTGCCCCCTTTGCACCAAAGAGGAAACAAGGACGCTATGTGCGCTGGCGCCAGCCTGGTGTCGATCGTCATGGCTCATGTCACGAGAACCTCGTGAGGTTCGCCTCGCCTTGATATCTCCGCTCCTCTTGAGCCTGCCTAGCTAGGCCACTCCAGAGAAGGTCTTGCGTCGTCCGCCTCGCGAGGCTTGGCCCCTCGCGAGGGTCTTGGGTGCTTCGTTGGTGAAGATGGGCCATATGGCCTGCTGGCTCAGCCACGCCGCGGGCCGCAGGCAGGCAAGTCTGGGGACCCCCATTCCCAGAACGCCGACAGTAGCCTCGGGGGCCAAGGTGCGCGTGGGCTTGGCTTCACGGCGAAGCCAAGGGTCAAGCTCAAAGCACCTCGGGCCCCAAAAGCCTGCGGCCTCGGTTGACGCGTGGCGGTTGATTGGACATGGGCGTCTCCGCTTCCCCACGCTGCCTTGACGACTACACGACTTGACAAGTCCTTGCGACATGCAAGGGAAACCATCATTACCTGTGATCGTGGGGGACGCCGGTTGGCCTTCTCTTGCTATACATGGGGAGGGGGCGGACCCCCGTTGCCCGTCTCTTCCTTGCTTTCTTCCTCCTTCTTGCTCCATTGCTTGCAGTGCCTCCGATGGTGCCTCAAAGGAAGTTCTCTGCCGTCGAGAAGGGTAAGGCCCCTCGCGAGGGCCCTGGTTCCCCGGTGCCCAACCGCGGTCGCGGCCGCCCGTGCAAGCACGCTGTGACCCCCGCCGTGGCCCATCGTCGAGGAGGCGCCACGGCACGCGGAGGGGGCCGTCCCAACCGTGGCGGCCCAGTCGACGGGGGGAGGTGCGCGATGGTGGCGAGGCCTCCCCGCCCGCGCTTCCATTTAGCGGAGGTGTCGCCGGAGTTCAGTGCTTGGTCAGAAAACCCGGCCGGCAACTGGCTCCAGCTTCCGCGCTTCTTTGTCGCTGAGCTGCCGGCCCCTGGTCCAGGGGGGCTCTGGTTGCAGGCGAATGATTGCTGCAGCAAGGCCTCCTGGGTCACGGTCGAGACTTCTTCCACGGGCAACATAGCCCTGGCCCGCGGTTGGCAGACGTTCGCCCGCGCGCGCGGCCTGGGCAGGCGGTGCACGCTCCACTTCAAGTATGACGACGGGTCGACCCTCTTCGTGAGGGTGTTCGAGGAAAATGGCCGCCGCGTCGGATGCTGCCCCGAGAGGAACAACGGCGAGGAGGTGCTCGGCCTTGGCGACAGTCATGACGAGGGTGAGAGTGAGCCTGCCCTCAGCGGCGACCGCATCTACTCCAGCTACGATGGCTCTCCCTCCTGCGACAGCTCCAGCAGCTATGGCTACGATCAGCCGCCGCGCTCGCTTGAAGGAGGCAGCGGGTCATCTCGTCGCCACGCCTCCGTGAAGCGCGGGGAGGGGTCTAGCTAGGCTTGGGCATCGCTAAGGGCCTACCCCCGCAGATTGTTGAAATGCCTCTTTGTTTGGTTTTTTCCTTTCTTTCCCTGCACCAGAAAATGAAACCAATATGGGCCCAGAGGGGCATGTATCGAACTATGGTTCTTTGTTAATGCAATGTGCATGTTATTCCCATGCCATGTTGTTATTTTACGCAGAGATAACCTAACCTGGCGTGTTTGGGACGCCCCTTCCTTCATGAGATATCTGCGTTTGCTCAGGAACTGCAAGAATTTGTTAGGGGGTACGCTAGAGGATTTTGCCATTCACCCGAACCTTGACTTGGCGATTTGCATCACGGTACCCAAGGGGCACAGATTTAGGAGAGTTGCGCCAGCTTCCAGGCTCGAACAAGGGTGACTCGCGAGAAGGCAGGGAGAAGGAAAAGCTCGCGAGGGCACCTGCCTAGCCCCCTCGCGAGGTATGCGAGAGAGAGAGATCATGGGTAAACCAGAGCCGAAAAACGCGGTAAAAGGTGAAGGAACCAAATCAGCAAGGAACGCCAAAGGCAAACTCGATTAAGGAAAAGCAAGCCAACTACGGAAAGCAAATGAAAAGCCGCGTCTGGCACCTAATCTAGTCTTCGAGTCTTCTCACCAGCGTGGAGCTAAGTGTTGTCCACTAGGCGTGGGAGGGAGCCCCAGGGCCTGAGGCCGGCGCTCCTGAGACTCCGAGGCGTGTACAACCCCAACTCATTATTACGTGAGAGTGTCACGGGTGGCGATTCTTCACAGGCACCGGGCCTTGCTTCACAGGCTCTAGGCCTTGCTTCACAGGCTCTGCTGTCGCGACCCGACCCGAATGGATCAAGTGCTCTGTGCTCAGGTGTCATCCCTGGATCAGTAATGCTGACACCACACAGTACATCGAAGGATTTATAGCAGAGTGGCAATCACACACTTATTACATCGTTGTCTCAAAGAGAACTTATACAATAAAAATGGCTTAAGGCCATCTAGTGTCGAAAACAGCGGAAGACTCGGAAGATAAATGGGTCCATCAACTCCAACGGCATCACTGAGTATAGGGCCACGACCTAAAAGCACCTTACTCGTTGTCTGAAAAGTCTGCAACATGAGAAGTTGCAGCCCGAAAACGGGTCAGCACATGGAATATGCTGGCAATGTAACACATAGAGAGTAATGGAATGAAACAGCTATACTATATGCATATATGGCTGGTGGAAAGCTCTATGGTTACAGTTTTGCGAAAAGCCAATTTTTCCCTACTGCAAAGGAATAAATTTATTTAACTATCATGGTGGTTGTGAAACATTGAGAATGGTTGACAGCATTCTCAATCCCAACTAAAAGTAATTAAAACCCAACAACATTAATTAGAAGTAACATGTTGAGATTCACATGATATTCAAGTACTAGATACTCAAGTTGTCCATAACCGGGGACACGGCTAATCATGATTAGTTTGTACACTCTGTAGAGGTTTGCGCACTTTTCCCCACAAGACTCGATCGCCTCCGTTTGGTTTCTCGCACTACAAGGTGTTTGAGAAGACGGATGACCGAGACACAGTCTTTCAGAAGTGCTAGCACCTTACATGTGGGTAGACCGGTACACCTACTTTCCCCTACATCTGCTAGTCTACCCGTAAGAGTTCGCACAACTTAGTCAACTATGCCAGAGCCCATAATGGCTTGTGGTTGCACACGTAAGTTTCTAGTTTGAAAGATCTTATGATCCCTTTGAGCCTGGGTGGCAGTCCAAAAAAACAGGCAAGTCCTGATAGACATCAGGTGCCTCAATCCACCCAGATGTGTGTTAGGTTGCCACCTTAGATAAACCCTTAATTTTATCAACTCACATCTGTCATGGATATAACTCACCCAATCCACGTCTACTAGCATAGCATGGCATAATAAGCAAACGTAGAAGTAACTCCCAAAGGTTTCATAATAATACAGGTAATAGGTACTACCTCATCTACTTCCCATCCCACAATTTAATTAGATCCTAATCATGCAATGTGAGAGGATTGATCTAATGAAATAAAACATGGGTTGTAGAAAAGGTATGATCAAAGTGTTACTTGCCTTGCTGATGATCCGCGAGACCTAGGGTTTCGAAGTAACAAGCGGCGCAATCCGGGTGATCTTATCGTAGACAAACAACAAGCACACAATAAGTACTCATCTAATGCACAGGTAAAACTCGAACAAAAGAACGAACCAGAAAGTTCAACTTAAGAACTCCGGTTGCAAAGAAAGAACGAACCGAACAATGAAACGGAAAACAAACGGCGGAAGAAAACAACTTGGTTCTAGCAAGTTGAAACTAGGTCAAATTTTACCGGGGCAAAAACTTGTTTAAGTTGATTAGACGGAAGCGGTTTCGCAACAAAACTCCAGGCGCTTGAATCACCTGATTCCGATAAACGAGCGAGAAGATAGACTAGAACGAAGATCGGATCTGAGATCACGATCGCGGAATAAATCCGACGGAAAGAAAGAGATGAGCGGTTAAACGAACGGGCGTCGTTAACCAGGCAAAAATCGGTGATCTCGTTCGTTGAGACGAACGGTCCGAAATAAGAACAAAAACCGATCTAGAAACCGGAACGGTTTAGAAAAGAACCGGAAAGAAAACGAATCGGAAGAGAAGAAAAGAATCGGAACGGTTTATAAGAAAAACCCGAACCGAGGGGAAAAGAGAGGCGCGGCGCGGCTACCTCGGCGAGGGGCACCGGCGAACGGCGGCGTAAGGCGGCGGCGGCGGCGACTAAGGCGGCGGCGTGGGTGAGGGGTGGCGCGGGGTGGTGAGGGGCGCGGGGTGGGGTGCGGCTTGGGGAGGCATGGGGTGGTGTGGGGCTTGGGGTTGATGTGAGGAGAGGGTTTGATTTGATGTGTTGGAGGGGGGGTGTGGGGGTATTTATATAGGTGGGGAGAGGAGACTTGGGGTAGGGGACAAGAAATAGACTAGGAATAGGAAAACAAAAGAAAAAGAAACAAGGAAAGGGGAGGGGCTAACCCTACTAGGACTCGGCCTAGTGCAAGAGGCGGCGGCGGCTGGCGCCTGCCTACGCCTGGCGCACGGCGCACAGGGGGCTGGGGTGGGGCCGGCTGGCTGGGCCTTTGGCCCGGCTGGCCTGGCGGGAGGCTTCTTTTTTTTCAAATCGGTTTCGCGCGCAGAAAAACACAGAAAAGAAAATCTAAACGAGCTCCAAAAAATCTAAAGTAAATTTTCTCCGACTCCTAAAAATGAGTCGAACAAAATGAACTTTACTCTGGACCTAAAATGCAATTTTCGAAAACACGCATTTTTCCCTATCCAAAAAAATGCAAATAAACTCCGGCAAAACCAAAATTGACTTATTCATCAAATCTTCATTTTTCCTAACTTTGGGAAAGTCATATTATTCCCTCTCTCATTTATTTTGACACCGGAAAAATAATTGAAGATAAAATAAATAAATCAAATGATCCTCTTTTCAAAATTTGAGAAAACTCAAATATGAAAATAACGAAATCTCCAACTCTCTCCGAGGGTCCTTGAGTTGCGTGAAATTTCTATGATCGACCAAAATGCAAGAAAATATGACATGCATGATGATTTAATGTATAACATTCCAAATTGAAAATTTGGGATGTTACAAACCTACCCCCCTTAATATGAATCTCGCCCTCGAGATTTGGGTTGGCTAGAAAATAGGTGAGGGTGGTCCTTGAGCAAATCTTCTTCTCTTTCCCAAGTGGCTTCATCCTCTGAGTGGTGGTTCCACTGAACTTTGCAAAACTTGATAACCTTGCTGCGGGTAACTCTGCTGGCATAATCGAGAATCTTGACTGGCTTCTCCTCATACGTTAAGTAGTCCTTCAACTGAATCGCTTCGAGTGGCACGGTATCTCTTAGCGGTACCTCCGCCATCTCGGCATGACATTTCTTTAGCTGAGAAACATGGAATACATCATGAACTCCTGACAGTCCCTCTGGTAATTCCAACTTATAAGCGACTTCTCCCATATGTTGCAAAATCTTATACGGTCCAACGAAACGCGGTGCTAACTTTCCCTTAACTCCAAAGCGCTTAACTCCTCGAAGTGGGGATACACGAAGATAAACTCTGTCTCCGGTTTCGTAAACTGTCTCCTTGCGTTTAGAATCTGCGTAGCTCTTCTACCTGGACTGGGCTACCTTGAGCCTATCGCGAATTAACTTAACTTTCCGTTCAGACTCCTTAATCAAATCTGGTCCAAAGAATTGACGGTCTCCAACTTCGTCCCATGACAACGGTGTCCTGCACCTCCTTCCGTATAAAGCTTCGAAAGGTGCCATCTTCAAACTGGTTTGGTAACTGTTGTTATAAGAAAACTCCGCATACGGCAAATTATCGTCCCAACTAGATCCATAATCTAGTGCACAAGCTCTCAGCATAGCTTCCAAAATCTGATTGACTCTCTCGGTCTGTCCATCTGTTTGCGGGTGAAAAGCTGTGCTGAACTCTAGTCTGGTTCCTAAAGTTTCATGCAACTGATTCCAAAACTTTGAAGTAAATTGGTTCCTCTATCTGATACGATACTCCTCGGAACTCCATGCATACAAACGATCCTAGTCATGTATATCTTTGCCAACTTAGCACTGGTGTAAGTGGTCTTAACTGGAATAAAATGTGCTACCTTTGTCAAACGATCAACTACTACCCATATCGAGTCATAGCCTGCTTTCATCCTGGGTAGTCCTGTGATAAAATCCATGCCTATCTTATCCCACTTCCATTCGGGTATCGGCAATGGTTGTAACAATCTTGCTGGCTTCTGATGCTCTGCCTTTACTCTCTGACATACGTCACAAACTGCTACATAGGCTGCAATATCCTTCTTCATTCCGGTCCACCAGAATGTTTCCCTCAAATCCAAATACATCTTGGTATTCCCTGGGTGAATCGAATACGGTGAATCATGTGCCTCGTGCAAAATCAACTTCCTGATCTCCGGGTCATTTGGCACATAAACACGGTCCTCAAACCATAAGGTATCGTGCTCATCCTCACGAAATCCCTTTGCTTTTCCTTTGCTCATTTTCTCTTTTATAGCAGCAATCTCCTTGTCAGATTTCTAAGCTTCTCTGATTTTATCCATCAATGTTGACTGAATCTCCAATGCTACTACATAGCCTCTCGGAACTATTTCCAAACATAGCTCACGAAGGTTTTCTGCTAACTCCTTTGGTATTTTTCCCGTCATTAGAGTATTGACATGGCTCTTACGGCTCAATGCGTCAGCTACTACATTAGCTTTTCCGGGGTGATAATGCAATCTCATGTCATAATCCTTGATGAGCTCCAACCATCTCCTTTGTCGGAGGTTCAACTCCTTCTGAGTGAAAATGTACTTCAAACTCTTGTGATCCGTGTACACCTCACAATGATTTCCAATGAGGAAATGTCTCCATGTTTTCAATGCATGCACTACGGCTGCTAACTCCAAATCATGCTTGGCATAATTCAACTCATGAGGCTTCAGTTGCTGTGAAGCATACGAAACAACTCTCCCTTCCTGCATAAGCACTGCTCCAAGTCCTCGACGTGAAGCGTCGCAATACACCTCATAATCCTTGGTCTGATCTGGCAAAATCAACACTGGTGAGGTAACCAAACGTTTCTTCAACTCCTGGAAACTAGCTTCACACTCTTCAGTCCATTTGAACTTAGTATCCTTCTTCAACAATTCAGTCATAGGCTTTGCAATCTTTGAAAAGTTCTCAATGAATCTCCGATAGTATCCTGCGAGTCCAAGAAAACTCCGGATTTCTCCAATTGCCGTTGGTGCTTCCCATTCTGTTACGGTCTCAACCTTAGTGGGGTCAACTGCTATACCTTCTCCGGATATAACGTGTCCGAGGAATCCAACTTCCTTCAACCAAAACTCACATTTGCTGAATTTGGCGTATAACTGATGTTCCCTTAGTTTCTCCAAAACCAAACGCAAATGTTCCTTATGTTCCTCTTCATTCTTCGAATATACCAGGATGTCATCAATGAACACTATGACAAACTTATCCAAAAACTCCATAAACACTTTGTTCATCAGGTTCATAAAATAGGCAGGTGCGTTAGTCAATCCAAATGACATAACGGTATACTCATACAGTCCATATCTGGTGGTGAACGCTGTCTTAGGTATGTCCTGCTCTTGAATCTTCAATTGATGGTACCCTGATCGCAAATCGATCTTGGAAAACACTTTAGCTCCTTGCAACCGATCAAACAGATCGTTGATCATTGGCAGTGGGTACTTATTCTTGATGGTTACTTCATTCAATCCTCGATAATCTACAACCATCCTTAATGATCCATCCTTCTTTTCCACTAGAAGTACGGGTGATCCCCAAGGCAAAGAACTTGGGCGAATGTAACCTTTATCCAATAAATCTTTAATCTGATTCTTAATTTCCACCAAATCCTTTGCTGGCATCCGGTACGGTCGCTTCGATATTGGGCCCGTACCTGGCAATAACTCAATCAAAAACTCAATGTCTCTATCCGGTGGCATGCCTGGTAATTCCACAGGAAATACATCAGGAAAATCCTTCACCACTGGTACTTCCTCTTGCACAACTCCTGTTAGGCAATTTATTTGTGTCCCTTTTGGCACATGTCGGGATACATACTTGATCCTTCTTCCTTCTGGTGTTGTAAGCAAAACTGTCTTACTGGCACAATCGATGTTTCCTCCATACATCGACAGCCAATCCATACCAAGAATCACATCCAATCCTTGAGATTCCAATACTATTAGGTCTGAGGGAAACACATAGTTACCAATCCTTAATGGTAACCGATCACACCATCGTCTAGCCATAAACTCCGCTCCTGGTGAGCTTACTAACATGGGTGTCCTAAGGGCTTGGGTTGGAGGCATCTGAGGGTTTAGAAAATACGAGAATTAAGAATAGAGGGAGGTCTAAAGGGAAAACACTACCCCAATGCACATGAGCAAAAGCACACAAAATCACTTCATTCAATCAAACAAGGGCTTACAAACGATCTAACTATCGCAAAAGTGCTCGAACTATTTTGTTTACATGGGGGAATACTACTACTATCTGGTGGTCAACTAGAAATTTGAACCGATGGAACTCTCCATGATATCTGCTCCAGCTTCGTCTTCAAAGTCGGGTTCACTTGGATCCGAATTGGTGTCGTCGATGATGATGTAGTTGTCCGGACATGCGACGTACTCGTCTTCCTCCTGGAATGCTAACTTCCTCTTGAGTTCTTCAATCTCCTGCTTAAGATAGCCATTGTGCCTTGCTAGAGCTACGATCTCGTCCATGTAGTCCTTGCGTGTAGACTTCAGTTCTCCTTCTAGCTCGATGATCCTTGCCTTTGCATTCTTCAACTCTATCATATCATTGCACATCTAGTTCTCGTGGCGTCGAATGTGTTGGTTTAACTCCTGGATGAAAGATGCAATGGATCTATCCTTCTTGGTGCTGACTAACTCCCATTGTTCATCTCGGTGTCCGCAAATCTGGTAGATAGTGTCCTTGAGGTCTTCTTGATAAACTTCTCCAATGCGTCCTATGGTGATATGAGCTGCCATGCTCCTTCCCAGACTCCAGGTTGGTGCATTGAAAACACTATCTATAGGCTTCGTGATTGGCGCGAATGTCCTTCCCGGAACGTGAGCTTGAATCTTCCAGCGCTCCTCTTCAGGCAGAGTGGCGTTGAAGGTTCCCGTGAAGCTTGGTAATCCAATGTTCAGGTACTTGGTGACTTCCTTCAAGTTTAATCCAAAAGGTGTGCCTTCATCCGGTTGGGCGTACTTAATCTTCGCGTTCGTCATCCTAAAGAGTAGAAAAGATGAGGAGTTAGAAAATGAGAAGAGAGTGGTCTTCTATGGCTTTAACTTAGTGGTCGTGTCCTACAGTCAGCGTGTGCTCTGATACCATTCTCTGTAGCAATCCGACCCGAATGGATCAAGTGCTCTGTGCTCAGGTGTCATCCCTGGATCAGTAATGCTGACACCACACAGTACATCGAAGGATTTATAGCAGACTGGCAATCACACACTTATTACATCGTTGTCTCAAAGAGAACTTATACAATAAAAATGGCTTAAGGCCATCTAGTGTCGAAAACAGCGGAAGACTCGGAAGATAAATGGGTCCATCAACTCCAACGGCATCACTGAGTATAGGGCCACGACCTAAAAGCACCTTACTCGTCGTCTGAAAAGTCTGCAACATGAGAAGTTGCAGCCCGAAAACGGGTCAGCACATGGAATATGCTGGCAATGTAACACATAGAAAGTAATGGAATGAAACAGCTCTACTATATGCATATATGGCTGGTGGAAAGCTCTATGGTTACAGTTTTGCGAAAAGCCAATTTTTCCCTACTGCAAAGGAATAAATTTATTTAACTATCATGGTGGTTGTGAAACATTGAGAATGGTTGACAGCATTCTCAATCCCAATTAAAAGTAATTAAAACCCAACAACATTAATTAGAAGTAACATGTTGAGATTCACATGATATTCAAGTACTAGATACTCAAGTTGTCCATAACCGGGGACACGGCTAATCATGATTAGTTTGTACACTCTGCAGAGGTTTGCGCACTTTTCCCCACAAGACTCGATCGCCTCCGTTTGGTTTCTCGCACTACAGGGTGTTTGAGAAGACGGATGACCGAGACACAGTCTTTCAGAAGCGCTAGCACCTTACATGTGGGTAGATCGGTACACCTACTTTCCCCTACATCTGCTAGTCTACCCATAAGAGTTCGCACAACTTAGTCAACTATGCCAGAGCCCATAACGGCTTGTGGCTGCACACGTAAGTTTCTAGTTTGAAAGATCTTATGATCCCTTTGAGCCTGGGTGGCGGTCCAAAAAAAACAGGCAAGTCCTGATAGACATCAGGTGCCTCAATCCACCCAGATGTGTGTTAGGTTGCCACCTTAGATAAACCCTTAATTTTATCAACTCACATCTGTCATGGATATCACTCACCCAATCCACGTCTACTAGCATAGCATGGCATAATAAGCAAACATAGAAGTAACTCCCAAAGGTTTCATAATAATACAGGTAATAGGTACTACCTCATCTACTTCCCATCCCACAATTTAATTAGATCCTAATCATGCAATGTGAGAGGATTGATCTAATGCAATAAAACATGGGTTGTAGAAAAGGTATGATCAAAGTGTTACTTGCCTTGCTGATGATCCGCGAGACCTAGGGTTCCGAAGTAACAAGCGGCGCAATCCGGGTGATCTAATCACAGACTAACAACAAGGACACAATAAGTACTCATCTAATGCACAGGTAAAACTCGAACAAAAGAATGAACCAGAAAGTTCAACTTAAGAACTCCGGTTGCAAAGAAAGAACGAACCGAACAAAGAAACGGAAAACAAACGGCGGAAGAAAACAACTCGGTTCTAGCAAGTTGAAACTAGGTCAAATTTTACCGGGGCAAAAACTTGTTTAAGTTGATTAGACGGAACGGCGGTTTCGCAACGAATCTCCAGGCGCTTGAATCACCTGATTCCGATAAACGAGCGAGAAGAAAGACTAGAACGAAGATCGGATCTGAGATCACGATCGCGGAATAAATCCGACGGAAAGAAAGAGATGAGCGGTTAAACGAACGGGCATCGTTAACCGGGGAAAATCAGTGATCTCGTTCGTTGAGACGAACAGTCCGAAAGAAGAACGAAAACCGATCTAGAAACCGGAACGGTTTAGAAAAGAACCGGAAAGAAAACGAATCGGAAGAGAAGATAAGAATCGGAACAGTTTATAAGAAAAACCCGAACCGAGGGGAAAAGAGAGGCGCGGTGCGGCTACCTCGGCGAGGGGCTCCGGCGAACAGCGGCGTAAGGTGGCGGTGGCGGCGACTAAGGCGGCGGCGTGGGTGAGGGGTGGCGCGGGGTGGTGAGGGGCGCGGGGTGGGGCGCGGCTTGGGGAGGCATGGGGTGGTGTGGGGCTTGGGGTTGATGTGAGGAGAGGGTTTGATTTGATGTGTTGGAGGGGGGTGTGGGGGTATTTATATAGGTGGGGAGAGGAGACTTGGGGTAGGGGACAAGAAATAGACTAGGAATAGGAAAACAAAAGAAAAAGAAACAAGGAAAGGGGAGGGGCTAACCCTACTAGGACTCGGCCTAGTGCAAGAGGCGGCGGCGGCTGGCGCCTGCCTGCGCCTGGCGCACGGGGCGCAGGGTGCTGGGGTGGGGCCGGCTGGCTGGGCCTTTGGCCCGGCTGGCCTGGCAGGAGGCTTCTTTTTTTTTCAAATCGGTTTCGCGCGCAGAAAAACACAGAAAAGAAAATCTAAACGAGCTCCAAAAAATCTAAAGTAAATTTTTTCCGACTCCTAAAAATGAGTCGAACAAAATGAACTTTACTCTGGACCTAAAATGCAATTTTCGAAAACACGCATTTTTTCCTATCCAAAAAAATGCAAATAAACTCCGGCAAAACCAAAATTGACTTATTCATCAAATCTTCATTTTTCCTAACTTTGGGAAAGTCATATTATTCCCTCTCTCATTTATTTTGACACCGGAAAAATAATTGAAGGTAAAATAAATAAATCAAATGATCCTCTTTTCAAAATTTGAGAAAACTCAAATATGAAAATAATGAAATCTCCAACTCTCTCTGAGGGTCCTTGAGTTGCGTGAAATTTCTAGGATCGACCAAAATGCAAGAAAATATGACATGCATGATGATTTAATGTATAACATTCCAAATTGAAAATTTGGGATGTTACATCTGCGCCTTGCTTCTCAGGCTCTGCGCCTTGCTTCTCAAGCTCTGGGCCTTGCTTCTCAGGCTCTGGGCCTTGCTTCTCAGGCTCGGGGCCTTGCTTCTCACGCTTTGGGCCTTGCGTCATGGGTAGAACTTCCGGAGGTGCTGGATGTTCCAGGCGTTTTGGATGGGTGTCCCCTCTTGCGTCTCCAAACGCATGGCGCCAGGCCTGGCGATGTGAACGACCCTGAACGGGCCCTCCCACATGGGTGAGAGCTTGTGCAAGCCTTCCCTGGAGTGGACCCGCCTCAGGACCAGGTCACCCGTCTCGAGCGTCCTGGAGCAAATGTTGTCGCAGTGGTAGTGCCGCAACGCTTGCTGGTACCTTGCCACCCTTAATGCAGCTTCATGATGTCGTTCCTCCCCCAGCACGAGATCCATCCCCCGCATGGCGTCCTGCTGCGTTTCCTTGAACGCCAGGACCCGTGCGGCGTGATGCCTAACCCCGTGAGGGAGGACTGCTTCAGCTCCGTAGACGAGGAAGAATGGAGTCTCGCCCGTTGGCTTGGTAGCGGTGGTGTGGATGGACCACAGCACGGACTGGAGCTTGTCATGCCAGCCCCTGCCGCAGGCCTCTAGCTTCTTCTTGAAGGTCCTGGTCTTGAGGCCCCTCAGGACCTCAGCGTTGGCGCGCTCGGCCTGACCATTGCTCCTGGGGTGGGCTACCGAAGCGTAGGAGATCTGCATTCCAAGGTTAGCATAGTAGGTTTTAAAGAGGTTACTAGTGAACTGCGAGCCGTTATCTGTGATGATGCGGTTGGGGACACCGAAGCGGCTCACGAGGCCCTTGATGAACTTGACGGCACAGCCGGCTGGAATGGTTCAGACGGCTTCCACCTCTACCCACTTAGTGAACTTATTGATGACGACGTAGAGATAGTGGTAGCACCCTGGCGCTCGCGGGAACGGGCCTAGGATGTCCAGCCCCCAGACCGTGAACGGCCACGTGAGCGGGATGGTTTGGAGGCCCTGAGCAGGCTGATAGATTTGCTTGGCGTGGAATTGGCAAGCTTCGCAGGACTTCACCAGCTCGGCTGCATCGTTAAGTGTTGTAGGCCAATAGAATCCGCTGCGGAAGGCCTTGCCGACGAGGGTCCGTGATGATGATTGATGTCCACAGTCCCCGCCGTGTATGTCAGTCAGCAGCTCCCTCCCTTGATCACTGGAGATGCAGCGCAGCGTGACGTCGTTCGGTCATTTCCTATACAACTTGTCGTCTTGAATGCAGTATGATGTGGCCTGTCGGGACACGCGCTCCGTGTCCTCTTCTTTCTTCGGCAGTGTCCCATGCATCAGGTACTCCCTGAACTCCTTGGTCCAGCACTCCTCCTAGGGCTCGAGTGCCAAGAGCAGCCGAACTCCTGAGGTTGGGCCGCAATCTGTGGCTCCCGAGGCCGGGGGCTGAGGGAGCTCCTCCCGAGTTTGAGTCGTGCTTGAAAGAGGCGGCGTAGCTGACGGCTTGAAGAGCCGCTCTTCCAAGACGTCGGGCCCCTGCGGTTGCCACTTGGATGCTCTCTTGGCGATGTCGTTGGCTTCCTTGTTGGTGCCCCGGGGCACGTGCTACAACTCCAAGCCTGCGAACTATTTTTCCATTTTGCGCACCTCAGCAAGGTAGGCCTCCATGTGCTCGTCCTTTGGCTCGTACACTTTGTGAGCGAAGTTGACGAGGAGCTGCGAGTCGCCCTTGACGGTAAGGCGTCTCACCCCCATAGCCGCCCCAGCCTTCAGGCCGGCTATGAGGCCCTCGTATTCTGCGATATTGTTAGAGACCTTCTCGCCGTGCTGAAAGCAGAGTTGCACGGCGTAGCAAAGCTTGTCCTGAGTGGGCGAGATGAGCACTGCTCCAGCCCCTGCGCCCTGGTGCGCAAAGGCGCCATAAAAATACATGACCCAGCCGTCTGGCGCCTCGCTTCCTGGGGAAGTGGACCAGTCTTCTCCTTCCTCAAGAGCCGGGGCATCTGTCCATTCTGCCACAAAATTGGCAAGTGCGGCTCCCTTGATGACCCTGGTGGTGCTAAACTCCAGCTGAAATGCTTGCAGCTCGATGTTCCATTCAGCGACCCTTCCAGCTGAGTTTGGGCTCCTAAGTATCCTCTCCAACGGGTAAGACGAGATGACCTTGATGGGGTGCCCCTGGAAGTAGTGTCGCAGCTTGCGCAAGGCCACCAAAAGTGCAAGCAGGAGCTTCTGCGGCATGGGGTAGCGCGCCCTCGCGTCCCGTAGTACAGTGCTGACGAAGTACACTGGGTGCTCGACGAGGGCCGGTACATCGTTGAGTCTCGGGTCCCGCGTAGATTGCGGCATATCCTGAGGTGATGGGTCTCCTGAGACCTGACCGCCCTCGGGAGCCTTCGCGATGTTGCTCTGCTGAGCTAGGTCTTCCGCCGCTGATGGCTTCGTTGCACCTCTCCGGCCCGATGTTGTATCAGCTCTACCCTTATCTTGACGCTCTTACCGAACCGCCACCAATGCCGCACTGGCAAAGTACGGGGTGGCGGCAAGGTAGAGCAAGAGAGGCTCGAGAGGCCGTGGTGCCACCATCACCGGGGGGCTGGTGAGGTATTTCTTGAGGTCTCGGAAGGCTTGGTCGGCCTCCGGGGTCCACTCGAAGGGGCCTTTCTTCTTCATGACCTTAAAGAAGGGCAAGGCGTGCTCGCCTAGCTTAGAGATGAAATGCCCTAACGTGGTCACCCGTCCTGCCAGTTTTTGCATCTCCTTGAGGGTCTGTGGTGGGCTCATGTCTTCGATGGCCTTGATCTTTTCCGGGTTCGCCTCGGTCCCTCTGTGGGATACGAGAAACCCTAGCAACTTGCCGGATGGGACGCCAAACACACACTTTTCCGGGTTAAGCCTCAAGTTCACTTGGCGCAAGCTCTCGAAGGTCTCCTCCAAGTCTTGAATCAACGTCCTCGCCTCGCAAGATTTAACCACTATGTCATTAACGTAGGCCTCTATATTCCTGCCGAGCTGCCGTCCCAAGGCGATGTGCATCAACCGCTAAAAGGTGGCGCCCGCGTTGCGAAGGCCTAAAGGAATGCAGGTGTAGCAGTACACCCCACATGGTGTCAAGAAGGCCGTCTTCTCCACATCCTCCACCACCATCTTGATCTGATGGTATCTAGAGAACGCATCCAAGAAACATAGCAGGTCGCAGTCGGCGGTGGAGTTGATGATTTGATCGATGCACGGAAGGGGGAACGGGTCTTGGGGGAAGGCTTTGTTTAGGTTGGTGAAGTCGACGCACATCCGTTCCTTCCCGCCTTTCTTCGGCACTACAACGGGGTTCGCCAGCCATTCGGGGTATCGAACTTTCCGAATTGTACCTGCCGCCTCCAGCTTGCATGTCTCTTGGACGATGAAGGCCTGCTTCTTAGTGGACTGCCATCTTGCTCGCTGCTTCACGGGGCGTACGTTGGGGCACACCTTTAGATGATGCTGGATTACCTCTCTCGGGACCCCTACCAGTTGATCGGGCTCCCACGCGAATATATCCTTGTTTGTGCGCAAGAACCTCACCAAAGCTTCTTCTTGTCCCGGGTTAAGGCCGGTTCCTATGGTGAAGGTGGCTCCTGAAGACCCATCCTCGATGACCGGCAACTGCTTGTTCTCTGCCTTGTCTTGGGTGAACAGTTGCTTTTTCTTGGTGGGAACGGCCTCCTTGGCCTCCAGCGCACCGACGCCAGCTGGCTGCGCTGCTGCCGCGGTCTTGAAGGCGAGCCTGAGCGCCATCACGGCCTCCTTAGCGTCCCCTTGGATGGTGAGGACGCCCTTGCTCTCTGGCATCTTCATGAGGTTGTAGGCCGGGTGAGTTGCCGCCATGAACTGAGCGAGGGTCGGGTACCCGAGGATGGTATTGTACGGGAGACCGATACGGTCGATGTCGATGTCCACCAGCTCGGTGCGATAGTTATCCCGCGTGCCAAAGGTGACAGGGAGGCGGATCTACCCCAAGGGGTGAACAGCTCCATCGCTGCTACCTCTTGACCACTGCGTTGGTTTTCCTCGAAGAGGAAGGGATGATGCAGCAAAGTAGCGTAAGTATTTCCCTCGGTTTTTGAGAACTAAGGTATCAATCCAATAGGAGGCTATGCGCGAGTCCCTCGTACCTGCACAAAACAAATAAATCCTCGCAACCAACGTGAATAGGGGTAGTCAATCCCTACACGGCCACTTACGAGAGTGAGATCTGATAGACATGATAAGATAGTATTTTTGGTATTTTTTTTTGATAAAGATGCAAAGTAAAATAAAGGCAAAGTAAAAAAGCAAAGGAAATAACTAAGTAGTAGGAGATTAATATGACAAAGATAGACCCGGGGGCCATAGGTTTCACTAGTGGCTTCTCTCGAGAACATAAGTATTCTACGGTGGGTGAACAAATTACTATTGAGCAATTGACAGAATTGAGCATAGTTATGAGAATATCTAGGTATGATCATGTATATAGGCATCACGGCCGAGACAAGTAGACCGACTCCTGCCTGCATCTACTACTATTACTCCACGCATCGACCGCTATCCAGCATGCATCTAGAGTATTAACTTAAAAAACAGAGTAACGCCTTAAGCAAGATGGCATGATGTAGAGGGATAGACTCATGCAATATGATGAAAACTCCATCTTGTTATCCTCGATGGCAACAATACAATATGCGCCTTGCTGCCCCTACTGTCACTGGGAAAGGACACCGCAAGATTGAACCCAAAGCTAAGCACTTCTACCATTGCAAGAAAGATCAATCTAGTAGGCCAAACCAAACTGATAATTCGAAGAGACTTGCAAAGATAACCAATCATACATAAAAGAATTCATAGAAGGTTCAAATATTGTTCATAGATATACTTGATCATAAACCCACAATTCATCTGTCTCAACAAACACACCGCAAAAAGAAGATTACATCGAATAGTTCTCCACAAGAGAGGGAGAGAACATTGTATTGACATCCAAAAAGAGAGAAGAAGCCATCTAGCTACTAACTATGGACCCGTAGGTCTGAGGTAAACTACTCACACTTCATCTCAGGGGCTATGCTGTTGATGTAGAAGCCCTCCGTGATCGATGCCCCCTCCGGTGGAGCTCCCGAACAGGCCCCAAGATGGGATCTCGTAGATATAGAAAGTTGCGGCGGTGGAATTAGGTTTTTGGCTCCGTATCTAATCGTTTGGGGGTACGTAGGTATATATAGGAGGAAGGAGTACGTCGGTGGAGCAACAGGGGGCCCACGAGGGTGGAGGGCGCATCTGGGGGGTAGGCGCGCCCCCCTACCTCGTGGCCTCCTCTTTTGTGTCTTGGCGTAGGGTCCAAGTCTCCCGGGTCTTGTTTGTTGAGAAAATCACGTTCCCGAAGGTTTCATTCCGTTTGGACTCATTTGATATTCCTTTTCTTCGAAACCCTAAAACAGGCAAAAAACAGCAATTCTGGGCTGGGCCTCCAGTTAATAGGTTAGTCCAAAAAATAATATAAAAGTGGATAATAAAGCCCAATAATGTCCAAAACAGTAGATAATATAGCATGGAGCAATAAAAAATTATAGATACGTTGGAGACGTATCAACCACCCACCCCTGTGAAGGGCTTGCTGAGGCTGAGTCGTTCGAGCGGCACATGAAGAAGGCTGAAAGCTTCCACGGAGAGCAGGTTGAGACCAGCGTTGCCGTCGATGAGGGTCTTGGTGATGGAAACGTTACAGATGGTGGGCGTGCAGAGCATCGGAAGCATCCCTGAGCCGGCGGTGGAGCCCGGGTGGTCTTCCAAGTCGAAGGTGAGGTCGGCTTCCGGCGCGGCCCAACCCGGCGGAGCCCCCGGGCGCTTGCAGGCGGCCCCAATCTGGCAGAAGAAAGGCTTGATGTGGCGATCTGAAGGAGGTGCTTGGGAGCCGCCCAGCAGTGCCGCGACTGCGTGGTGTGTTGGTGCCCCGTAGCGCGCAGTGAAGAGGTCGCGGAGTTCCCCCCAGGACGTCATCGTGGATCTCGGGAGGCCGAGCAGCCAGGCGTGTGGCTCGCCGGCGAGGGCCAGGGGGAACAAGTTTGCCATGATCTTGTTGTCACCTCCGGCTTCGAGGACGGCCTCCTCGTATGCTAGCAGGAAGAGCGTCGAGTCTGCCGCGCCATCGTAACGCGGCAGCATCTCCGGCCTGAACTTGACCGGCCACTGCACCCGCCGGAGAGCGGGGGCCAGGGCTCGGTACCCAGACTCCCTGCTGCTGGCGCCGGCCGAGGAGGTCGGTGGCGAGGTACCTACCATGGGAGCGCGGTGCGGCGGTACGGGGCGCTGGTTGATGGAGAAAAGCTCTGGCGCACCCCTACCAGGCGCGCCAAATGTCAGGGTATGGGGTCCCAGCAAACCCTTAAGGTTCGAACACTGGGGTGCGCGCGAAGTCTTTCCCTTCAACCGATCTACACTTAGCTTGCTAGGATCTCACGGACGAACTCGACGAACTCACAACATAGAAGGACACAGGGTTTATGTTGGTTCGGTCCACCGTTGTGGTGTAATTCCCTACTCCAGTGTGGTGGTGGATTGCCTCTTGGGCTGATGATGAATGATACAAGGGAAGAACGGCCTCCTGAGGTTGAGGCGTTCTTGAGCTCGGTGAGCTTGTGTGTGGGGGGTGGTCTCTCTCAAGCTAAGATCAGATCGTCCTCTCCCTTTTTCCCCTTTTCCCCTATGGTGGCTAGTCCTATTTATAGATGCCCTGGTCCTCTTCCCAAATATCGAGCGGGAAGGGAGCCAACAATGGCGGGCTAATTTGAAGGGGGACAGCTAGTACAAGCTATCCTGACAAAAGTAGTCTTCGCATGTACAAAGTTCTGGTAGTGACGCTGTTCTGGGCTCCACGATGACCTCCGTCTTGCAGTCCATGGTCTTGGTCTTGTTGCATCGAAATGGAAACCTTTGCCTGAGGCCTCGGTACTCCACGGCTGCGCTTGCCCCCTTTGCACCAAAGAGGAAACAAGGACGCTGTGCGCGCTGGCGCCCGCCTGGCGCCCGCCTGGTGTCGATCGTCACGGCTCACGTCACGAGAACCTCGTGAGGTTCGCCTCGCCTTGATATCTCCGCTCCTCGTGAGCCTACCTAGCTAGGCCACTCCAAAGGAGGTCTTGCATCATCCGCCTCGCGAGGCTTGGCCCCTCGCGAGGGTCTTGGGTGCTTTGTTGGTGAAGATGGGTTGTACGGCCTGCTGGCTAAGCCACGCCGCGGGCCGCAGGCAGGCAAGTCTGGGGACCCCCGTTCCCAGAACGCCGACAAGACCACCTAGTGAAAATGTTACCAACAGAAAGAGCTCGACGATATGGAGAAGTGAGCGCTGGTTTCACCTCGATCGGAGTTACGGTTGCGGAGTTATGAGGTTTGGAAGAAGAAGAAGGACCAATCTGTGAATATTTCTTCAGCAAACAGGTCCCTGAGTGGATAAGGCAGAGGCGCATATTAGAAAATACGATTTCTTAGAAGAGAAAACACATTCCTGGCCGTAGTATAAGGTAATACGTTTTCCAGAGGAGAAAATGCATCTTATGATAAGAAGGAAAGGAGTACGCTTTCGTCAAATGAAAACGTACTCCAGGGAAACCCGTTTCCACTTATGTGACGTAGCGGTGGCGGGGCCCGGCTTGAGCAGCTGACAGAAGGGGCCCGCGCGCAGGGGGAGGGCGCAGGTACATCGTCTTCCTCCTCTCGTGCCTGGTCACGACAGAAGCAGAGGAGGAAGGCAGGGGCGCTGCCGGCGAGGGGCCCTGGCGGATCCAGCCAGGCCCAGCCAAGCAGAGGGCACCGGCGGGCACGGCCCAGCCTCCTGCGTCCATACCTGTAGAGAGGGACCAACTGGACGCCAGGGTGCGACTACGGTGAGTGGCGGCAGGGAGGAGCAGAGGCGGGCGGCCGGTGGTGATGCTCGACAAAGCAAGGCGCTTCGACGAGAGATGTGGGGGTGGGGCGTCTCTACGGGAGGTGGGGAGTTTGTTGGTGGATTCGGGGAAACACGAGGAGGCTCGAGACGGCCGGGTGGTGAGGTGCCCGAATGGGACGAGCGGCGGACGGACTTGGGGACGCGGCCACGAGACTCTCAGCGATGGACAAGTGGGTGGGGCGACACGCGAGGATGCGGGGAAGCTAGTGGACAACCCTGGAGGAGAGGAGAGGGGCTTGGTTTTCTGGAACTGAGGAGGAACCGAGGCGACCATGGCGATCTTCGGCAAAAAGAAGAGGGACCGAGGACTCCGGTGGGCTAGGGAGGCAAATGAGGAGTGGATGGGCTGCGGGAGGGCTCGGAGCACCCTTATATAGCCGAGGGGAGGGCTCTAGAGCAACGCTAGCGAGCTTGTGCAGTGCTCTAATGGTGGACATAGGTTGGGCATGGCGTTTGCGACGCATTTAAGGTGAACCACGATGAGGTAGCGACGCAGTGAGATGCAGTCGATCACGGGGAAGCTCCAGGACATGGTTGGACGTTGAGACGAGGAGGGAGGAGACGAGCACAGTGGCCGGACCGAGCCAGAGCTTGCAATGTGTGTGACGCCAGCGTGATCACCACAGGCACTGGTGCAAACGATGCGTTCTGGCCGGGCCGACCATATCCAGAAGATAGACCGTCGTGCCCTTAGTCAAAATGAGGAAATAAATCGGTCCAAGGGCAAATAAGTGATTTGCACTCAGCTCCAAAGTAAATCATCAGGAAGGTGCTTGTAACTTTCTGTGGTGACACCAGCTTGGTAACGTGGTAAATAATTTGTCTGGTGATTATCACACACTAAGGTGATTAAGATGGCAAAGTTTCAGCTCAAGAAGGGGAGTTTAGCTAGTGGTTACTGTAGAAACCACCAGACTGGACAGAAATACAAAACATGAAGTAGCACTCACATATCAATTGGGATTGAGCTGAATTTGGTCATGGCCCAATGATTTGAAGATATGAAGATGCCTTGGACAGAAACTTGGAAAAATTGCACAGGTCGAATGGTGTAATGAATTGAGCCAAAACTTTTTGAAGAGAGTTTATATGGATAGGAGAATGTCCTTGAAAATTTTAAGCTGAAATGAAGCAATAGAAAATATAGTTGCTTCACAACCTGAAAATCTGACCGGAAACCAAGATTTGGAGCTGGGCTCACAGAGATGAGTTACATGAGCTCAAATTTGGTAGAGAGTCATGATTTGATCATAGGAAGGACCTTGCAAAATTTCAACTCATTTAGATATGCCTAGCTTGTACTTCCTTCACAATCACTTCCCTCGGACAGGAACTTTGAAAATATGCTCAGGAATATTTACTAGGAAAATTGAGTTGAATATTGGCATGAGGCAATTATATGGACAGTAAAAGATGTCCAAGAAGTTTGGGTTGAATTGGGCAAAGATAAATGGCACTTCCTTTGCAAAGTGCCATTGTTATGGCGCTCCTAGGAGGAGGGCGCGAGAGGGCCGGCCGGGGGCCTTTTGCCCATGGCCGGGCAAGATGGAAGGGATTTCTTTCTTAATTCTTCCTTGATTAGATTGATACATCTCCTCTCTTTATATAGAGAGGTTTACTTGACTCCCAAGCAACACTTACTTGACCCCTAAGCAAGCGACTCTTATCTCTACTTAACCCTAAGACTAACGGGCCCATTAGGCCCATTACATACTCTAACACTACACCCCACCTGGACATGTAGCTTGTCCTCAAGCTGCAGCCTAACCAACTTATAACCATGACTCGATGCAACACAAACCGAACACCTAAAAACAAGCCTTTTACATCTCGGCTTGTTTTATTATTCTCAACCTGAAATGGACTGGGACGCTTTACTTTGGACCCCTTAACAAAAAGTGGACACCATCCGCACGTCGGACGTGCACGTGTACAGCCACCTGGATCCCATGGACACCATCTAGACAAAAGAAGTGCATGTGTAGGACCACCTGGAAGTGGTTGCAAGAGTGACCAGCAGAGGCGCTCTCACGGCGGCCGGTGACGGAATGCAGTGGTGCTACGTGGTGCGCTGCTGTCGGTGACACCATGGATTCTTCCTGCCGGACGGCTGTTGGTCTGCACCGCACAGGGAAGAGTGGAGGGCCTGCGATGGAGAATGACGAGGAGGGGTGCACCCTCCCAACCGTCGATGTCGCAGACTTTGAGGTCGCTGCCCGCGGGGAAAATAGCATGCCCGCTGCCCGTGGGGGAAACCGCATGCCCAAGATCCCCGGCACAGCGGATGAGATCGAGGTCCTTTGTGCAGCGAAGGGCAACTTGGAGGAGCGGCAGCTGCAGACCGCGCATCTCCCGCACACTCCGACGCGCTAGGAGGCCGCACGCAGTAGCCTGCAGCCTCACCGCCGCCGACACGTGGCGGGTAGCGATCTAAGATGGAAGCGGTGACGACGGCGGCGGGGACTGGACTTGGTGGAGCAGGACTCCCGCCGGCGCGGTCGATGCAGGGCCGGAGCTGACCGGTGGTGGCTACTGCAGCTGCAGCGGCTGCGGCGGTGGCGCATCGGGCAGCGGCAGCAGCTGCTACGGCGGAGCGCCGGGCATGGCTGCTAGGAGCGGTGGCTGCAACTGCAGCCAGGGCTGGGCGGTGGTGGCGATGGATGGAAGCTGCAGTGGTTCGGCGAGCGCGGCGAAGGCCGCCTGGTTCAGCGGCTGCCACGGCAGCCACGATGGCGTGGGGGCGGCGATGGGCGCTGGAGGCACGGCGGGAGGCGGCGCCGGCCACTACGGGGCGGCGGCGGGCGACAGCTGCAACTGGGGCAGCAGCGTCCCAGCGAATGCCGCGGAGGCCCCTGGATGCGGCGAGTACCACGACAGGGCCGGCGGCCCAGAAGTGGCAGTCAGCGGCAGGGGCGGCGGCCCGTAGGGGCTGGCCAGGTACAGCCGGATCCCCTGGACGGCTGTGACAAGGTCGTTGAGGACCCCGGTGATCTCCTCCGGGGTGTAGAAGGCGGACGGTGGTGCGATGGAGGGCGCCGGCATCTGGGCGGTGGCGGCGCCGGAGGATGCGACCAGCAGCGCGGACAGGGAGGGCAGCGGCGCGGTGTAGATGGCCAGCGGCACGGTGGTGACGGTCGGCAGTGGAAGCGACGGGGTGGGCGGCGACGAAGACATGATCGGAACTAAGCTACCTGATACCAAATTGTTATGGCGCTGCTAGGAGGAGGGCGCGAGAGGGCCGGCTGGGGGCCTTTTGCCCACGGCCGGGCAAGATGGAAGGGATTTCCTTCTTAATTCTTGCTTGATTAGATTGATACATCTCCTCTCTTTATATAGAGAGGTTTACTTGACTCCCAAGCAAGGCTTACTTGACCCCTAAGCAAGCGACTCTTATCTCTAATTAACCCTAAGACTAACGGGCCCATTAGGCCCATTACATACTCTAACAGCCATTTAAGGCGGAATAGGAAAAGAATTATTTGAGGAGTGTTTTTGAACATGGCAATGAAATGTTTTGCGAGATTTGAACCATATAGGACCCAAACAATTTATGAGAATTATTTGGGAATTTAGGGAGTGAAAGAAATATAGGTTGCTTCACAACCTAGGGTTTAAAAGGGTTATCAGAAAAGGAATATTCCCAATAAAAAGAATGTTTGGTTAGGTCAAGGATGGAAATGAAATGATCTAGGGACGATGATGAGGGTGACAAGCCACTATAAAACCTAGGAAGACATGATCTTCCCAAGTTTCAGAACCACATAGCCATGGAAAAGCAAATCAAATCAAAAATCCAAGAAAATCAAAGGAAAAAGAAAAGGGCAAAACTCTAGGTTGTTACAAACCTTCCCCCTTAAAGAAATCTCGTCCTCGAGATTTGGTTGCTCAGGGTTAAATAATTTTTCTGACTTGAAGAAACCGTTTCCAACTCGGGTTTCTTTTATTCATTCTCATATAATATTTCCACTGAATTGGATCTAACTAACTGTCTTGATCTGGGGTGATTTGCTTCGCCGTATATGACATTCTAATAGGACGTACCTCATATGTTCATGTTTATACTGACTCAAATTTTCTTTCATATTTGTTGGCTGAGCTAGCATCCCAAAATATTATCCTTATGGACATATTGGTCCTTCTTGATATTGATCCTTGCTGGAAATACTATTCTCGTATTGAGTACCGAGAATATTCCACAGATTTGGGGAACACATCTTCCCGTGGAACAAAGAATCTCTTCTATCCACGCATCGGGTTCCTTCAATATATGCACGCCTTCTGGGTTCAAAACAGTGATGTGGATCATATCTGTTTTGCTAACGGATGCTGACATCTTGCAGGAGTTTCTGACTTATCTTGACTGGCTTCATAGTCTTGAGTATCCAAGTTGTACCAAAGGTTTGACTGTCGCTTGCAGTGACTGATAGGAAAAAATGCACCATCTCCTAATGATAACATTTGCAGACTTGACTGGCGGTGATCTTGGCAAAGAATCCCATTCACATAGACTATTCTTTAATTGCTTCCCATATGCGAGAGATAACGATCCTCAAAGTATGTGTTCTCACACCGATTCTTCATTTTTGCCAGTATCTCCATGGGAATAACAGTCCATGCGATGCTCCATCACGGGTGTTGAGGTCAATATATTGAGTTGTCCTGGGTTCGGACTTGACAGACTCGGGCATTTAATGCTGACAGTTTTGAGCATACTGTGGACTGAGATGGTTGCCTTGCCATGAGGTCCTTACTAGAATGGAGTAGATCTCTTAGGCGTATCTTCACGGGGTTTGATATGGAATAAGTCTGTCTTGGGCATACATACCACATTGCTCACACAATAACTAGCATATTTGTATTGTTGGTCTTGCTCTTCCATTATCACTTTCTTCATCTGGACCCTTAACTGCATGAGCGGGGCCTTATATATCCTTGATTATTTTTGCGGCCCTGAATACTATCATGTGCAATATCTTGCAATTATACCTTGGTCTGATTCATGTCTTGAGCCTTGGTATATTTATCCGGCTCACATGTGGTTATACAGATCTCAATACTATTGTTGGTTCTGTCGGACAGTGCCAGGGTTAATAATATCACCTTGCGGGGCTGATCTTGATAATCACTGCCAAGACTATTGCCCCAATGTTGTCTTTCCGTAAATTCTTCCTTATGCGAGAGACTTGCATGGACTTGGAAGCATACTCATTGAATGAACAAATATCTGATTCTCGAGGCATACCTTTGTTCTGACTGATTTTTGTCTCAGACCCAACTATTGCAGATCTGCCGCTTGGAAAACACTGCCATATGCTAACAATTCATAATTTAATGTCGTGTGCTAGTGTCGTACAGAAGAAGACTGGTTAGCTTGCATTTGGAAACCGCCGGCTAGCGTGTTGAGGAAGACCGGATGGCTCGTGCTCGAAGCCTTCAACGGATATCTTATTGAGGAAAACGGCGTACCGTACCTCATAAGCTTCCCCCCTTAAAGACTTTGCTAGGGAAGACTCGGTACCTTATGCCAGAAACTTTTGTAGTATTTTATTGAGAAGATTGAATATCTTGCATGGGAATCCATTCATTCCCTACCGATGCAGACTGGGCACCTTATCTTTGTACACTTCGTCAATAAAATGAGGAGATGGACGGAAGATTTTCTTAGTGAATGGAATGGCATGTATATATTTTTGTCAGTCTGGTAGTGGATTATTTATATGAAAAGAATTGTCTGACTGTCCTTACTGAATTCATTGTGCATTTGGACTGACTTCTGGGCGTCGCAATGTTTTAAATTTGACTTATGGAAGATTCAATCATTATGCATAGACCATACCTTTTACTTGAAATGCACTGTGGATCCAATTTTGTTCTCTTGCTGATTTAATCATTGCTGCGATAAGGTGTATCTCTGACGAGTACTTGTTGCTGAAAGTCTGATCATAATACAATTTGTATCTAGACAGATGTCTGCGGTACAATGTTGTCAGCTGAAAACCTCATTGCTTTTAACTGAATTCCTTGGTGTATATCTGTACTGCTTAAGGCTTCTTCTGATTCGGTGTGGGTCAAGGAGTAATTTCCATAAGGGGGTAACACCGAGGAATCAAAACAAAGAAGCATGAGAAAGAAATTTATTGCAATAAAGCACACAACAAACAAGCTACAAAGCTGCTCCACACAGGCACACACAAGCATGATACTACAACAGATGCACAAGTACTACACGAAATACTACACCCTACACTTGAGCAAACACTCACGCACTGACGAGGAAGCTAAGGGAGTAGCAAGTGGAACCGCTGAGTCTGAAAATCTGGATGGATGAGGCGGAAGATTTGGAGAAGCTGGCGGAGACTGACGTATAGAGACACCAAGCAATCTCCTGGATAGAATGGCGTCTCGGACTAACTCAGAAATAAGTAGACACTCGGCTGTCATGTAATGAGACATGGCGAGGATAGCCAGGTCATCTTGAGGGTTGACGGAGGGAAATTGGATCCGCCTAGGATTCTCGGCGATGATGGGATAATATTGATAAGCATAGTTCTCTTGCACCATGCTCTCTTGATGACGAAGACCGGTGATTCCTACCATTGCGGCAAGCTGAACGGCACGCTAGGGAGTAGCCTCGTAACCACCATGGAAACTGTAGGTGCGCTTACCGACAGGAATCGGGGTTGATAGATGAACATGAGCAACATATTCCCAAATTCTTCCACGGGCAGAACATTGGAATACTTGATACTGGGGTGGATCTCCGAGGGAATAAATATTGCGCCACATATCGCCAAGGAGGGTGGCAAAGTTGAGAGGTGCAGGAGTGGGACTGAACTCAATGGGAACAGGACTGGGAGCTCTGGGGAGGGCACTGAACTCATGGAAGTTGACCGCCATCTACGCATGAAACAGGGGTTAACGGTAACCGAAATAAGACTATATGCAGCAAACAAATGCAACAACCAAATGCAGCAAGCAAGGGCAACAACTAGACCCTATACTACCGTTTTCTAACATTCCAGCGGACTAGGACGCTCTATAGCCAGACTCGCTCTGATACCAAGCCTGTGGCACTCCGGCTCGGAGAAAACTGGAACACCCCGTATTCCAGCCCAGAGATCGAGGTGAAGTCTTCTGGAATACATCACTGATTAGCATAGAACAAACCAGCTTTCTATTACAACACGAATATGAATACATGGTCTTCGATATTACAATGAATAACATCAGCAAGGTGACACTACGCCATCCTTAGTTGCTCTATGCAAGTAGCATAACAAGTTGAGGCAGCGAAACAACGAACGGCGATGATGGACTCCAATCTGCAGGGACTCTGGCTGGAACATTTATCCTAGCTTGCGAACATAGGAACAACACCAAACAAGTAAGCAATCCAGGCACGACCTAAAAACTGACATGACACACTAGGTCAGTACATTGAATGTATTTGCAAGCTCACAATAACCAGAAGCATTCAAGACAAACAACAGCATGGCGATTATAGGTTAAGTAGGAATTATCATGAGATCGTCAGGATAACATGGCACGAACAACATGAACATAATACCACTAGAGCAATATGAGCATGGCATGAACATATAAATCTGACGATACTAGGATGCAACATGATGACACTATATGCACCACTTATTCTGCTCGAGTTACCTCGTAACCATCATATGCATCACTTACCAACCTCGGACATCACATGATCATCTCAGGATCAAATCAAGCTTGGTATAAACAATACCGCCGTAATCATTAAATGACCACAAGGAGCTTGATCTTTACCCACGATTCTCGCACAACATCACGAATATCCAACAACTCGGTATCCTCGATACCACGGTGATCATTCACGGATCACAAACAAAACCATTCTTGGCTCAACGGGTTACCTCGTAACCACACGATGATCATTCACGGATCACAGAACCAACTCATCTCATCATCGAACCAGGGTTGTTATTAAGCACATCATTATTATTACTACTGTTGACCCATAGTGTGGCCGGCACGAACTAGGCCCTTATCTGCGGGCACGGCTATCGATAGATTTAATACACACTCTACAGAGGTTAGCACACTGTACCAACACCACGGAACCCATGGCCTCGCACTCCCATTCGGGTGGACCAACGGCGTTCCGAAAAAACCGTCCTACTACCATGACACTCTCCCGGCCACTCTGACCAACACCCCCTCAGGGTTCAGTCCTGGGTGGCCCCACGCCTACGAAAGGCACCAACGGCCACCGTCGTGGCAAAACATAAATGGTCCCAAATGGGGACAAAAAGGCACCTAAAAACTGCAGGCACACAAGGCTTATGTCCGCCTACCTGATCAGGGTAGCGCGTGCCCATAACCTTCCCTCGTTGGACGTGCCGGTGAGAGGCACGACAATAGACCCAGTTAGGACCTTCCCATTAGGTAAGCGTGGTTGCACTGGTCAGCTCAATATGGTTGCACCATGACTCAGCCAACAGTTGTTCAAGTTCAATTAAGTCCGGTTAAACTTGAATGCAATAAGTTGAGTCATATTAAAATAACATGATGCAATAATGATGCATGAATATGAATCAACATAAGCATGGAGGTGCAACATATTCATCGAGCATAACCACAATGAAATGTTAACCAGATGAGCATGGTAAGAATGATGGACATGACATTACACATGAGCATATCATGACCACTAGCATCATAAATAAATAACATGCAAGAACTCATCCACACTACTACCAAGTAAGCATATAACCAACAGGATACAAAGTAACATGCATAACAATGACACTAGATAACAACTCATAAATATGCATCCGAAAGAACACACTGCTACTACTATCAAGCATGACAGATAACAATAATACTAGTAATAAGTTCTAGATAACAAGATGCAGAAGAGCATAGTATGAACGTGAACACGAATCTATAAGCATCACTGAAACAACGATAATCGTATCAAAACAAGCAGACATTTATTAAGTATTCAAGTTGAAAACCATGGCTACTGCATGACTATCATGCAAGTGTTTTTTGTGGCTTGCCTGGGGGTGACGGGGACTCCGGGAAGAGGTGCGGTGAAGCCGTGGAATGAAACGCGGGACGGTTCTCTCTCGAAGGGGGCTGATTAGAGGCAAGGGCAAAATGGTCATTTTCACTGTGAGTCCACCTAGTAAAATGTTACCAATAGAAAGAGCTCAACGAGATGAAGAAGTGAGTGATGGTTTCACCTTGATCGGAGTTATGGTTGCGGAGTTATGAGGTGTGGAAGAAGAAGGACCAATCTGTGAATATTTCTTCAGCAAACAGGTCCCTGAGTGGATAAGGCAGAGGCACATATTAGAAAATATGCTTTCCTAGTAGAGAAAGCGCATTCCTGGCTACAGTATAAGATAATACGTTTTCCAGAGGATATAACGCATCTTAGCAAAAGAAGGAAAGGAGTACACTTTCGTCAAATGAAAACGTACTCCAAGGAAACCCGTTTCCACTTACGTGATGTGGCGGTGGAGGGGCCCGGCTTGAGCAGCTGATAGAAGGGGCCCGCGCGTAGGGGCAGGTACGTTGTCTTCCTCCTCCTGTGCCTGGTCACGACAGAAGCAGAGGCAGGGGCGGAGCCAGGGGACGAGCGGGGGCCTGCGCCCCCCCCCCCCCCCAACGATCGACAAATTTAGTAGCAGCGACGAGTAATTACCAACGAGATTAGATCAATATATGTACTCGGCCCCTCCTATACTCGAATCCTGGCTCCGCCACTGAGCAGAGGAGGAGGTCAGGGGAGCTGCCGGTGAGGGGCCCTGGCGGCTCCGGCCAGGCCCGACCAAGCAAAGGGCATCGGCGGGCGCGGCCCAGCCTCTTGCGTCCATCCCCGCAGAGAGGGAGCAACCGGAAGCCGGGGAGCAACGGTGGTGAGTGGCGGCAAGAAGGAGCGAAGGTGGGCGGCCGGTGGTGATGCTCGGCGAAGCAAGGCGCTCCGGCGAGAGATGAGGGGTGGGGAGACTCTACGGGAGGTGGGGAGTTTGTTGGTGGAGTCGGGGAAACACGAGGAGGCTCAGGACGGCCGGTCGGTGAGGTGCCCGAATGGGGAGAGCGGCGGCTGGACTTGGGGACGCGGCCACGAGGCTCTCTGGCGAAGGACAAGTGGGTGGGGCGACGCGCGAGGATGCGGGGAAGCTAGTGGACAGCTCTGGAGGAGATGAGAGGGGCTAGGTTTGCCGGAACCGAGGCGACCATGGCGATCTCCGGCAAAAAGAAGAGGGGACGAGGACTCCGGTGGGCTAGGGAGGCAAATGACGAGTGGATGGGCTACAGGAGGGCTCGGGGCACCCTTATATAGCCAAGGGGAGGGCTCTAGAGAAACACTAGCGAGCTTGTGCAGTGCTCTAGTGGTGGATAGAGGCTGGGCATGCCACGGGCATGGCGTTTGCGACGCATTTAAGGCGAACCACGACGAGGCAGCGACACAGTGAGATGCAGTCGATCATGGGAAAGCTCCAGGAAATGGTTGGACGTCGAGACAAGGAGGGAGGAGACGAGCACAGTGGCCGGACCAAGCCAGAGCTTGCAATGTATGTGACGCTAGCGTGATCACCACGGGCACTGGTGCAAACGATGCATTCTGGTCGGGCCGACCATGTCCAGTAGATAGACCGTCGTGCCCTTAGTCAAAATGAGGAAATAAATTGGTCCAAGGGCAAAGAAGAGATTTGCACTTAGCTCCAAAGTAAATCAACAGGAAGTGCTTGTAACTTGCTGTGGTGACACCAGCTTGGTAATGTGGTAAATAATTTGTCTGGTGATTATCACACACTAAGGTGATTATGATGGCAAAGTTGCAGCTCAAGAAGGGGAGTTTAGCTAGTGGTTGCTGTAGAAACCACCAGACTGGAAAGAAATACAAAACATGAAGTAGCGCTCACATATAAATTGGGATTGAGCTGAATTTGGGCATGGCCCAATGATTTGAAGATATGAAGATGCCCAAAGAGTTTCAAGCCATTTGGATGACCAAAATAACACTTGCTTCATATAGCTTTACCTTGGACAAAAACTTGGAAAAATTGCAAAGGGCAAATGGTGTAATGGATTTAGACAAAACTTGGTGAAGAGAGATTATATGGGTAGGAGAGTGCCCTTGAAAATGTTCAGCTTAAATGAACAACATAAAATATAGTTGCTTCACAACCTGAAAATCTGACCAGAAACCAAGATTTGGAGCTGGGCTCACATGGATGAGTTACATGAGCTCAAATTTGGTAGAGAGTCATGATTTTATCATAGGAAGGACCTTGCAAAATTTCAACTCATTTAGATATGCCTAGCTTGTACTTCCTTCACAATCACTTCCATCGGACAGGAACTTTGAAAATTTTCTCAGGAATATTTACTAGGAAAATTGAGTTGAATATTGGCATGAGGCAATTATATGGACAGTAAAAGATGTCCAAGAAGTTTGGGTTGAATTGGGCAAAGATAAATGGTACTTCCTTTGCAAAGTGCCATTTAAGGCACAACAGGAAAATAATTATTGGAGGAGTATTTTTGAACATGGCAATGAAATTTTTTGCCATATTTGAACCATATAGGACCCAAAAAATTATGATAATTATTTGGGAATTTAGGGAGCGACAGAAATATAGGTTGCTTCACAACCTAGGGTTTAAAAGGGTTATTCCTTTATCAGAAAAGGAATATTCCCAATAAAAATATGTTGGGTTAGGTTAAGGTTGTAAATGACATGATCTTGGGATGATGATGAGGGTGACAAGCCACTATAAAACCTAGGAAGACATGATCTTCCCAAGTTTCAGAACCACATAGCCACGGAAAAGCAAATCAAATCAAAAATCCAAGAAAATCAAAGGAAAAAGAAAAGGGCAAAAATCTAGGCTGTTACACTACGAGGTTATGTGGACACACTCTCCCCTCTCGTTGCTATGCATCTCCTAGATAGATCTTGCGTGATCGTAGGAATTTTTTTGAAATTTCATGCTACGTTCCCCAACATGACAAAGTAGGGGTAGTGAGACGCGTATTGAATTGTTGTCATCGAGGATAAAAAGATGGGGTTTTCATCATATTGCTTGAGTTTATTCCTCTACATCATGGCATCTTACTTACGGCGTTACTCTATTCTTTATGAACTTAATACTCTAGATGCAGGCAGTAGTCGGTCGATGTGTGGAGTAATAGTAGTAGATGCAGGCAGGAGTCGGTCTACTTGACACGGACGTGATGCCTATATTGCATAATCATTGCCTTGGGTATCGTCATAACTTTGCACTTTTCTATCAATTGCTCAACAGTAATTTGTTCACCCATCGTATTATTTGCCTTCAAGAGAGAAGCCTCTAGTGAAACATATGGCCCCCGGGTCTAGTTTCCATCATATTAGTTTCTGATCTACTATTTTGCAATCTTTTATTTTCAGATCTATAAACCAAAAAACCCAAAAATATTTTATCTTTTCTTTATTTTTATTTATCTCTATCAAATCTCACCTTTGCAAGTGACTGTGAAGGGATTGACAGCCCCTTTATAGCGTTGGGTGCAGTGTTTGATTGTTTGTGCAGGTGCATCTATTGGGGACTTGCGCTTTTCTCCTACTGGATTATTACCCTGGTTCTTAACTGAGGGAAATACTTATCTCTACTATGCTACATCACCCTTTCCTCTTCAAGGGAAAAATCAACGCAAGCTCAAGAAGTAGAAACTATCAAAGTAATGCATAATATTTTCCGCATAACGAGCATCGAGGGTTTTAGGAGGTTCCCCATCTCCATGAGTAGCAGGTACACCTAATTTTTTTGGTACTTCGTGTTCCATATCCATAACTAAAGATAAAGAACAACTTAGAAAAGAGAAGAAAATCTACTTAGTGATAAAGCAAACAAGCACACACGAGAATATTCACCCCACGCTATTGCTTCCCGGCAACAGCGCTAGAAAAAGGTCTTGATAACCCACAAGTATAGGGGATCAATTGTAGCCTTTCTCGATAAGTAAGAGTGTCGAACCCAACGAGGAGCTAAAGGTAGAACAAATATTCCCTCAAGTTCTATCGACCACCGATACAACTCTACGCACGCTTAACGTTCTCTTTACCTAGAATAAGTATGAAACTAGAATTACTTTGTAGGTGTTGTAGGATAGGTTTGCAAGATAATAAAGAGCACGTAAATAAAAACTAGGGGTTGTTTAGATAAAAGTACAATTAAGTTAGTATAGCGAGTCTGTAAAAGTAGTGGTAGGAGTTGTGGAATCGCCCCTAAGCAATTGACTACGTTACTAGACCGATAGCAAGTTTTATGTGGGAGAGGCCACTGCTAGAATGTCACCCCTTACTTGTAATTCTATGCACTTATGATTGGAACTATTAGCAAGCATCCGCAACTACTAACGTTCGTTAAGGTAAAACCCAACCATAACATTAAGATATATTGGTCTCCCTTCAATCCCGTATGAATCAATTTCTATGCTAGGCTGAAGTTGCTATCACCCTTTCCCTCCAATACATAGTCCTATCATCATACAACTAACCCTATGGTGTGATCCACATGCGCGCTCACATGATGGGCACCAAAGGACAACAACATAACCACAAGCAAATTAAACCAATCATAGCAATTCACCAATCACTGATAGGATAACAAAAATCTACTCAAACATCATAGGATGGCAACACATCATTGGATAATAATATGAAGCATAAAGCACCATGTTCAAGTAGAGGGTACAGTGGGTTGTGGGAGAGTGGAGCGCTAAATATAGACGAGGGAAGGTGATGAAGATGTTGGGGAATAAGACGGAGGTGTTGGTGTAGATCGCCGTCACACGATGATTGCCCCGGGGGCGTTCCGGCGCCACCGGGGGAGAGAGCCCCCCTCCTTCTGCTTCTTCCTTGACCTCCCCCCTAGATGGGAGGAGGGTTTTCCCTCTGGTCCTTGGCCTCCATGGCAGCAGAGGGGCGCGATCCCCTCCAAGATTGGATCTCTATTTCTCTCTGTCTCTCTCTCTCTCTCTCTCTCTCTCTCTCTCTCTCTCTCTCTATTTCCTTCTGTTTCTGCGTTCTCAGATTCTGGCCTTTCACCGTTTCTTAAATTCCCGGAGATCCGTAACTCCGATTGGGCTGAAATTTTAACACGATGTTTATCCGGATAATATCTTGCTTGCGGCTAAAGAAGGGCACCAACCGCCTTACAGGGGCCCCACAAGCCTGCCAAGCTCGCCCAGGGTAGGGGGCGCGCCCCTAGGGCTTGTGGGCCCCTTGGGCATCGTCTCACGTTGATTATTTTTCTCAAAAATTACATATATTCCAAAAAAATCTCCGTAAGTTTTTATCGCGTTTGGACTCGGTTTGATATGGATATTCTGCGAAACAAAAACATGCAACAAACAGGAACTGACACTGGGCACTGGATCAATATGTTAGTCCCAAAATTAGTATAAAAAGATGCCAAAAGTATATGAAAGTTGTAGAATATTGGCATGAAACGGTCAAAATTATAGAAACGATGGATACGTATCATGCATCACCACTAACGGATAGTGTACGGCCCGTTAGTGGTGGTGTGGTTTCACTGACAAGCACCTCCACCAACAGGTTGTACAAATACGTCTCCAACGTATCTATAATTTTTGATTGCTCCATGCTATATTATCTACTGTTCTGGACATTATTGGGCTTTATTATCCACTTTCATATTATTTTTGGGACTAACCTATTAACCGGAGACCCAGCCCAGAATTGCTGTTTTTTTGCCTATTTTAGGGTTTCGAAGAAAAGGAATATCAAATGGAGTCCAAACGGAATGAACCCTTCGGGAATGTGATTTTCTCGCCGAACATGATCCAGGAGACTTGGACCATATGTCAAGAAACAAAGGAGGAGGCCACGAGGTAGGGGGCGCGCCTACCCCCCCCCCCCCCAGGCGCGCCCTCCACCCTTGTGGCCCCCCTGTTGCTCCACCGACGTACTCCTTCCTCCTATATATACCTACATACCCCCAAACGACCAGATACGGAGCCAAAACCCTAATTCCACCGCCGCAACTTTCTGTATCCACGAGATCCCATCTTGGGGCCTGTTTCGGAGCTCCGCCGGAGGGGGTATCCATCACGGAGGGCTTCTACATCATCACCATAGCCCCTCCTATGAAGTGTGAGTAGTTTACCTCAGACCTACGGGTCCATAGTTATTAGCTAGATGGCTTCTTCTCTCTTTTTGGATCTCAATACAATATTCTCCCCCTCTCTTGTGGAGATCTATTCGATGTAATCTTCTTTTTGCGGTGTGTTTGTTGAGACCGATGAATTGTGGGTTTATGATCAAGTCTATCTCTGAACAATATTTGAATCTTCTCTGAATTCTTTTATGTATGATTGGTTATCTTTGCAAGTCTCTTCGAATTATCAGTTTGGTTTGGCCTACTAGATTGATCTTTCTTGCAATGGGAGAAGTGCTTAGCTTTGGGTTCAATCTTGTGGTGTCCTTTCCCAGTGACAGTAGGGGCGGCAAGGCACGTATTGTATTGTTGCCATCGAGGATAACAAGATGGGGTTTTCATCATATTGCATGAGTTTATCCCTCTACATCATGTCATCTTGCTTAAGGCGTTACTCTGTTTTCATTAACTTAATACTCTAGATGCAAGCTGGATAGCGGTCGATGAGTGGAGTAATAGTAGTAGATGCAGGCAGGAGTCGGTCTACTTGTCTTGGACGTGATGCCTATATACATGATCACACCTAGATATTCTCATAACTATGCTCAATTCTGTCAATTGCTCAACAGTAATTTGTTCACCCACCAAAAAATACCTATGCTCTTGAGAGAAGCCACTAGTGAAACCTATGGCCCCCGGGTCTATCTTCATCATATTAATCTTCCAATGCTTAGTTATTTCCTTTGCTTTTTTACTTGCCTTTTATTTTACTTTGCATCTTTATCATAAAAATACCAAAAATATTATCTTATCATATCTATCAGATCTCACTCTCGTAAGTGGCCGTGTAGGGATTGACAACCCCTTATCGCGTTGGTTGCGAGGATTTATTTTTTTGTGCAGGTACGAGGGACTCGCGCGTAGCTCCTACTGGATTGATACCTTGGTTCTCAAAAACTGAGGGAAATACTTACACTACTTTGCTGCATCATCCCTTCCTCTTCGGGGAAAACCAACGCAGTGCTCAAGAGGTAGCACGTACCAATGGTGTTTTCCTAATGAGCTAGTTGGATGCTGCAAGATCACCACTAGCACCCCTTCTCACGTAGCTTATCAGTGGTATCTGTAGTATAAGAACAGAAGCAACAACGGCCACTGTCGGCTAGTGCTCATGCCCTCGTGGCTATAAGCGAGACCCCCCCAGACACACACACGCCTACTATTTTGTTGGCGTCGAATCTCACTCCCCAGTCTCTCCTCTCACTTCCCAAACCCATCATCCTCTCCCATCCCATACATATTTCCCTTCTCTCCCCCCCTCTCCCTTGTCTCTCCCATAGACCCCCCCAAATATCTTCATGTCTCTTCCTTCATAAATTTCACCCATCTACCCCCTACACTACAAAAAAATACACTTCTGTGATGATACGTGTTTGTCACAGTAGGTCGCTTTTTTTGTCATGCATGTACATCCATGACGATTTTATGACAGAATCAAGATAGTCATACCTGTGCTGTCGTAGAAGTGTTCCATGACATTACAAAAATTATCATCATGGAAGTGTCCACTTCCATGACAATAAATCCCGTATCACAGAAGTGCTTTCGTCAAGGGTGGCCGGCACGTGGCATCCACCGTAACGGAACACCGTTAAGCTATCGGGTCAGGTTTTGGATCCGATAACCCATTAACAGCCCCGACCAATGGGGATTTCCCACGTGTAAAATCATCATTGGCTGGAGGAAACACGTGTCGGCTCATCGTTGGGACAAATGTCAACCACTCATTGGACGAAAGGCGCCTATGATACGTCGACACGTGGCACGGCCCAACAGAGGCCCATTCCTGTGAAAAGGCCGGCCCGTTTGACTTGGTCAAATGGTGGGGGGCCGGCCCATGGAAAGCCTGTTAACGGCATGTTCGCATATAGCCCATTTACAGCCCGCTAAACCCAAGGCCCGTTACGCCCTATCTGAATTAGGCCCAGTAGCGTCATCTGGGCCATCCAATATGATTCCAGCCCATTTTCACTTCTGGCGCATGTATGGCCCATGACGTCTTTTGGCCCATATGAGGCCCTATGTAACTCTTGGCCTATTAACGGCCCGTGGTGAAACTGGCCCATAATGAAGAGTGTATCACTTTACACCCATTAACGGCCCGTGGTGAAACTGGCCCGTAATGAACAGTGTATCACTTTATACCCATTAACGGCCCGTTATTCCTTTGGGCCGTTTCCAGCCCATGTTATCTTTTGGCCTTCTCAGAGCCCATTTATTCTTAGGCTCATTTCCAGCATTTGTTTACTTACGGCCCGTTACTGTCATTTTCTGCTTGTGGGCCAAATTCAGCATGTGGTTACAGTCGGTCTGTTTGTGGTCCGTTAATACGTTGGGCCGTTTTCATAGCATCATCAAATACGGCCTATTAACGATGGCCCATTATGGTCGGCCCATGAACGGATGATTCCAACTCTAGCCCATTTACGGCCATAATGCGGTCTGTTTGGCCCATGTTTGGCCAATCGATCATACGGCCCATATAAGGCCCATTGATGATACGGCCCAAAGAAGGCCCATAACTATGCTCAATTCTGTCAATTGCTCAACAGTAATTTGTTCACCCACCGTAAAATACCTATTCTCTTGAGAGAAGCCACTAGTGAGACCTATGGCACCCGTGTCTATCTTCATCATATTAATCTTCCAATACTTAGCTATTTCCTTTGCTTTTTACTTTCCTTCTATTTTACTTTGCATCTTTATCATAAAAATACCAAAAATATTATCTTATCATATCTATCAGATCTCACTCTTATACGTGGTCATGTAGGGATTGACAACCCCTTATCGCGTTGGTTGCGAGGATTTATTTGTTTTGTGCAGGTACGAGGGACTCGCGCGTAGCCTCCTACTGGATTGATACCTTGGTTCTCAAAAACTGAGGGAAATACTTACGCTACTTTGCTGCATCATCCCTTCCTCTTCGGGGAAAACTAACGCAGTGCTCAAGAGGTAGCAAGAAGGATTTCTGGTGCCGTTGCCGGGGAGTCTACGAAAAGTCAATATATCAAGTGCCCATCACAATCTTTATCTTCCGCATTACATTATTTGCCATTTGCCTCTCGTTTTCCTCTCCCCCACTTCACCCTTGCTGTTTTATTCGCCCTCTCTCTCTATCCTCCCTCTCTTTCTCTATTCGCCTCTTTTCCGTTTGCTTGTCGTTATGGCTAGTCCCTTATCCACTCCGTTGTCCCCTGAGTTTGAAGTCTTTCACTTCAAACAAAGACAAGGAGAAAACTTAAAAGATGCTTGGTCGAGGATAATGGAGTCTTATCGTAATTGTACCTTTGAAGTGAACCTGAGAATTTTGCTTCGCAATTTCTATATTGGATTAAATATGTCTCATAGACAACTTTTGGATTGCGTTGCCAAAGGTAATTTTATTGAAATTGATCCCAGTACTGTGCATGAAATTTATAGAAGGTATAGTGGGAACACTACCTCAACAAAAGGGGCCTCATCCTACCTAGGAAGAGACACAAGTTTTTGAAAAAATTTGTGAAGTCACTAAGATTTTACAGAAGTCTCTTGAACCTCTTAAGAACGTTAGCGGAAATATTCACCGCATGAATATGTTGATTAATCTTTGCAATAAGAGGTTGGATTCTTTAGATCTAAAAATTTCAGAATATGAAGGGAAACATAAAGAACCTCCTGGATTTGAGCTTGATTCCGCTAAAAAGTTGAAAACCAAAGATGGCAATACCTAGATCTATCCTTGCCTTTTATGCCTAGCTAGGGGCGTTAAACGATAACGCTTGTTGGGAGGCAACCCAATTTTATTTTTATTCCTTGCTTTTTGCTCCTGTTTAGTAATAAATAATTTATCTAGACTCTGTTTAGGTTGTGTTTTTTGTGTTTAATTAGTGTTCGTGCCAAGTAGAACCATTGGGAAGACTTGGGGAAAGTCTTTTTAATCTTGTTGTAAAAAACAGAAACTTTAGCGCTCACGAGAACTGCTGAAATTTTTATTTGGAAAGTGATATTTAGTTAATTCTTTTTGAAGATGATTAATAGATAAATTCCTCACGTCCATAAATTTATTTTAGAATTTTTGGGGTTCCAGATCTTGCACTAGCTACAGATTACTACAGACTGTTCTGTTCTTGCCAGATTCTGTTTTTCGTGTGTTGTTTGCTTATTTTGATGAATCTATGGCTAGTAAAATAGTTTATAAACCATAGAGAAGTTGGAATACAGTAGGTTTAACACCAATATAAATTAAAAATGAGTTCATTACAGTACCTTGAAGTGGTGTTTTGTTTTCTTTCGCTAACGGAGCTCACGATATTTTCTACTTTAAGTTTTGTGTTGTGAAGTTTTCAAGTTTTGGGTAACGATTTGATGGATTATGGAACAAGGAGTGGCAAGAGCCTAAGCTTGGGGATGCCCATGTCTCCCCCAAGATAATCTAAGGACACCTAAAAGCCAAAGCTTGGGGATGCCCAGGAAGGCATCCCCTCTTTTCGTCTACTTCTATCGGTAACTTTACTTGGAGCTATATTTTTATTCACCACATGATATGTGTTTTGCTTGGAGCGTCTTGTATGATTTGAGTCTTTGCCTTTTAGTTTACCACAATCATCCTTGCTGTACACACCTTTTGAGAGAGCCATACATGATTTGGAATTTTTTAGAATACTCTATGTGCTTCGCTTATATCATTTGAGTTATATAGTTTTGCTCTAGTACTTCACTTATATCTTTTAGAGCACGGTGGTGGATTTGTTTTATAGAAACTATTGATCTCTCATGCTTCACTTAGATTATTTTGAGAGTCTTAAATAGCATGGTAATTTGCTTAAATAATCCTAATATGCTAGGTATTCAAGATTAGTAAAATATTTTCTTATGAGTGTTTTGAATACTAAGAGAAGTTTGATGCTTGTCAATTGTTTTGAGATATGGAGGTAATAATATCAAAGTCGCTAGTTGAGTAGTTCTGAATTTGAGAAATGCTTGTGTTGAAGTTTGCAAGTCCTGTAGCATGCATGTATGGTAAACATTATGTAACAAATTTGAAACATGAGGTGTTATTTGATTGTCTTCCTTATGAGTGGCGGTCGGGGACGAGCGATGGTCTTTTCCTACCAATCTATCCCCCTAGGAGCATGCGCGTAGTGCTTGGTTTTTGATGACTTGTAGATTTTTGCAATAAGTACGTTTGTTCTTTATGACTAATGTTGAGTCCATGGATTATACACACTCTCACCCTTCCATCATTGCTAGCCTCTTCGGTACCGTGCATTGCCCTTTCTCACATTGAGAGTTGGTGCAAACTTCGCCGGTGCATCCAAACCCCGTGGTATGATACGCTCTTTCACACATAAACCGCCTTATATCTTCCTCAAAACAGCCACCATACCTACCTATTATGGCATTTCCATAGACATTCCGGGATATATTGCCATGAAACTTTCCACCATTCCATTTATCATGACACATTCATCATTGTCATATTGCTTAGCATGATCATGTAGTTGACATAGTATTTGTGGCAAAGCCACCGTTCATAATTCTTTCATACATGTCACTCTTGGATCATTGCATATCCCGGTACACCGCCGGAGGCATTCATATAGAGTCATATTTTGTTCTAGCATCGAGTTGTAATCATTGAGTTGTAAATAAATAGAAGTGTGATGATCATCATTTTCTAGAGCACTATCCCAAGTGAGGAAATAAAAAAAGGCCATAAAAAGGAGAAAGGCCCAAAAAAATGAGAGAAAAAGAGAGAAGGGACATTGTTACTATCCTTTGCCACACTTGTGCTTCGAAGTAGCACCATAATCTTAATGATAGAGAGTCTTTTGTTTTGTCACTTTCATATACTAGTAGGAAATTTTCATTATAGAACTTGGCTTGTATATTCCAACAATGGGCCTCCTCAAGTGCCCTAGGTCTTCGTGAGCAAGCAAGTTGGATGCACACCCACTTAGTTTCTTTTGTTGAGCTTTCATACATTTGTAGCTCTAGTGCATCCGTTGCATGGCAATCCCTACTCCTTGCATTAACATCAATCGATGGGCATCTCCATAGCCCATTGATTAGCCTCGCTGATGTGAGACTTTCTCCTTTTTTGTCTTATCCACATAACCCCCATCATATTCTATTCCACCCATAGTGCTATATCCATGGCTCGTGCTCATATATTGTGTGAAAGTTTATAGGTTTCAGATTACTAAAGTATGAAACAATTGCTTGGATTGTCATCGGGGTTGTGCATGATGAGAACATTCTTGTGTGACGAAAATGGAGCATGACTAAACTATATGATTCTGTAGGGATGAACTTCCTTTGGCCATGTTATTTTGAGAGGACATAATTGCTTAGTTAGTATGCTTGAAGTATTATTATTTTTATGTCAATATGAACTTTTATCTTGAATCTTACGGATCTGAATATTCATACCACAATTAAGAAGAATTACATTAAAATTATGCCAAGTAGCACTCCGCATCAAAAATTCTATTTTTATCATTTACCTACTCGAGGACGAGCAGGAATTAAGCTTGGGGATGCTTGATGCGTCTCCAACATATCTATAATTTTTGATTGCTCCATGCTATATTATCTACTGTTTTGGACATTATTGGGCTTTATTATCCACTTTTATATTATTTTTGGGACTAACCTATTAACCGGAGGCCCAGCCCAGAATTGATGTTTTTGCCTATTTTAGGGTTTCAAAGAAAAGGAATATCAAACGGAGTCCAAACAGAATGAAACCTTCGGGGACGTGATTTTCTCGTCGAACATGATCCAGGAGACTTGGACCCTATGTCAAGAAAGAAAGGACGAGGCCACGAGGTAGGGGGCGCTCCTACCCCCCTCCCCTAAGGCGCGCCCTCCGCCCTCGTGGGCCCCTGTTGCTCCACCGACGTACTCCTTCCCCTATATATACCTACGTACCCCCAAACGATCAGATACGGAGCCAAAACCCTAATTCCACCGCCGCAACTTTCTGTATCCACGAGATCCCATCTTGGGGCCTATTTTGGAGCTCCGCCGGAGGGGGTATCCATCACGGAGGGCTTCTACATCATCACCATAGCCCCTCCGATGAAGTGTGAGTAGTTTACCATAGACCTACGGGTCCATAGTTATTAGCTAGATGGCTTCTTCTCTCTTTTTGGATCTCAATACAATGTTCTGCCTCTCTCTTATGGAGATCTATTCGATGTAATCTTCTTTTTGCGTTGTGTTTGTTGAGACCGATGAATTGTGGGTTTATGATCAAGTCTATCTGTGAACAATATTTGAATCTTCTCTGAATTCTTTTATGTATGATTGGTTATCTTTGCAAGTCTCTTCGAATTATTAGTTTTGTTTGGCCTACTAGATTGATCTTTCTTGAAATGGGAGAAGTGCTTAGCTTTGGGTTCAATCTTGCGGTGTCCTTTCCTAGTAACAGTAGGGGCGGCAAGGCACGTATTGTATTGATGCCATCGAGGATAACAAGATGGGTTTTTCATCATATTGCATGAGTTTGTCCCTCTACATCATGTCATCTTGCTTAAGGCGTTACTCTGTTTTCATTAACTTAATACTCTAGATGCATGCTGGATAGCGGTCGATGAGTGGAGTAATAGTAGTAGATGCAGGCAGGAGTCGGTCTACTTGTCTTGGACATGATGCCTATATACATGATCACACCTAGATATTCTCATAACTATGCTCAATTATGTCAATTGCTCAACAGTAATTTGTTCACCCACCGTAAAATACCTATGCTCTTGAGAGAAGCCACTAGTGAAACCTATGGCCCCCGGGTCTATCTTCATCATATTAATCTTCCAATGCTTAGTTATTTCCTTTGCTTTTTACTTGCCTTTTATTTTACTTTGCATATTTATCATAAAAATACCAAAAATATTATCTCATCATATCTATCAAATCTCACTCTCGTAAGTGGCCGTGTAGGGATTGGCAACCCCTTATCGCATTGGTTGCGAGGATTTATTTGTTTTGTGCGGGTACGAGGGACTCGCGCATAGCCTCCTACTAGATTGATACCTTGGTTCTCAAAAACTGAGGGAAATACTTACGCTACTTTGCTGCATCATCCCTTCCTCTTCGGGGAAAACCAACGTAGTGCTCAAGAGGTAGCACGTAACAATGGTGTTTTCCTAATGAGCTAGTTGGATGCTGCAAGATCACCACTAGCACCCCTTCTCACGTAGCTTATCAGTGGTATCTGTAGTATAAGAACAGAAGCAACAACGGCCACTGTCGGCTAGTGCTCATGCCCTCGTGGCTATAAGCGAGACCCCCCCAGACACACACATGCCTACTATTTTGTTGGCGTCGAATCTCACTCCCCAGTCTCTCCTCTCACTTCCCAAACCCATCATCCTCTCCCATCCCAT